>NW_019211460.1:16617960-16921538 GCF_002443255.2 Varroa destructor
GGAATGATAATAGAGCCTGTTGTTTTACTAGGATATTTATTTTGCGGTCCAACTTAGTCTGTGAGGTTATTAGTAAGTAATGGAATTTTTTTGTTAAAAGGGCGACTCCAACATCAAGCTCTTGTGAGAGCCATGGCTTTCGTTTACCATCACTCGCGCATATTAGCCATCCAGTGTTTATTTGTCTCGCTTGGAATTTAAAAGATAACATACTGTGATTATAGAGAAGTTATATTCAAAGTGCAAGTTTGACCACAAGTTATATCGGTGTGGGTTTTGGTTTGCTAAAAAGACAGAACATCGCCTTATAAACGTTGCATGGACAGCTGAACTGCGCCGAGTGGACGGGAAATTTTCGAAACGTTTCCGGCCAGCGGATTTGCGTGTCCTTTGACAACGATCAGAAAATCTCTGAGATTGATGTGGTGACAGGCTCTCAAATGTTTAGCCTTGAAGCTTTTCTTTTAATAATATATAAAATATATTATTAAAATAATATGAAATCAATTTTCGAAGATTGTGGGAATTGCGTATTTTATCTTCCATAGATCATTTACCGCCATAAAGGAGGAACGTCAGCCAAGCGTGCTAGCAAAGAAAATTTAGCCATTCAGCCAAGTTTCTGACATGAAAAGACTTCAAAATAATATTGTTATAGCTATTATTCTTGCAGATAACTTTTCTGAGATTTTGAGGTTTGTAAATTGCTCGTTTTCGAGAAATATACTCGATCGAATTGCGTTTGTTTAATAAACCTAAATCTAGTTGTGATACTGAAAGCAGGCTTCCATTTAACCAAACCCAACACTCTGCTTAGTTTCTAGTGCGGCTTCGGAAAAATTTACGGTAAATTTATACTGTGTCTTGTTGTTGCTACAGGAGTTAGTGTCCAAGTTTTTCGGTTGAAGTTAATGTGTGCTTTGATCCAGCCTACTGGTGCTAAGCTAATTTGGTCAATCAAATAAAAAGCTACGTGATTGCCGGACGATGTCAAAAATCAGATCTTTCTAGATAACGGCTTTGCCTGAGCACAACTTCTTTGGAATCTATTTATGTGGAAATTGGATAGAATCTAGCATTCGTCCGTACTATTTTCCTTTCTTTATGAACCGTCGACTACATGGAGGGAAGCCTTCTGACCTTTTTTTTTTTTAAATTGCCGGTTACATCGACCTCATGTTCAGGGTGGAGGAGGTACCTTAATACCAGAAGACTTTCAGGATGAAGCAGAAGCTATGCGGATATTGGCGACAGGCAAAAGAGTAAATAAAAGTTCCTCCGACATTTCTTTATCGAACAAAGGCTTTACTTACCGTTAACCAAGATGTTTTTTCCAAAAATCAAGTTTGTTTTCCTCCAAAAAAATGCGTTTTATAGTGGTTTTTCCCTTTTTTTTTGTAAATAGCTTATGAGATTTTTCCGGATATTTTCTTCGAATAGTTTTCCATTAGGAATTCGCGAAGCTGATGAGACGCATGCGTCGACAGAAAAAAACATCACGGAATTATTAGGTGGCCTAAAATGGTGAAAAATAAAGGATGCATGGCATAAACTCGAA
Organism: Varroa destructor; assembly: GCF_002443255.2. Classification (NCBI taxonomy): domain Eukaryota; kingdom Metazoa; phylum Arthropoda; class Arachnida; order Mesostigmata; family Varroidae; genus Varroa; species Varroa destructor. The sequence continues at coordinate 16,619,519 of NW_019211460.1, forward strand.
AAAGTCAGTGCAAGCTTTCTCTGTATCTAATTGCTACTTGTTGTAACCTATTAATACTGCTTCAGCTTATTCCACTGAATTTAAAATAGGCATTACGGAGAGGCACAATGTATCTTCCTATAGCCGTACCATTATTTTATGCACTAGAAAATACGACAAATGAATGATGATAAACTGTACAATAAGATGTAAAACAAATGTATGCACTCCAGAAATGTACGCCATTTAAAACGTTTAACCAGTTGTTACGAACTAGATCGACTCTCAACGGTGTCATTAAATATTATGAGACCTTCTGAACCTCAAGACGTGACTTATTGATTTTAAAGCTTTTTAAGGACTGGTCTCGACCGTCACCTCTCAGCATAGGTAATAAAAAAAAACTGCCATATGCCTCCAAGAAATCGTACTAGTGTAAAATAGAAATTCTATAATGGCAGCGATTTCCTTAAATGGTAAGGCTAACATCAACAGATCCCATGGTTTAAACAATTTGATCGCTAGTATCTGTGGACTCTTTGCCATATGTTAATAGCGCACAGTTCGAGGTAAAGGAAAATTGATCTTCTAAGAGAAGGACATAGGTCAGGATCGAAAATATAGTTTAGGACAATTTGCCTACTGTGAATGCAAGGATCCCAAGCACGAGAACAAATTCACCTGCAAAACAAGATCTACAAATCTACTTAATTGCAACAGCAAAGCCTTTCACACAGTGACAGTCAAGGTATGCGGGACAATTCTACGTGCCCGTCTTTAACTACTGAAGAGAGTTAGAAAAAGAAATCTTTCCGGAAGTTTTAAATTCTAGAGCGAAATGGCTATTTTTTGAGATGCAGGTTTACTTATATGCAAATTAATTATTCAGTGCGTTTAGTCACTGCTTTAGTTACTGGCAGCCATATCAGTACCATATAAAATTCAACTATCCAGTAACTGTATGAGCCATAAATTCTTTACTACTGTGTTTTTCCAAGCATCATTTGTATGGATCCTTCAATTGCATAACGAAGTATAAGCCGACAAAATGTTCATTTATTATTTCCTAAAATATTTTTTTATTACATTATTTTATGGTTTAGATAAGTAAGTTATATCATTTGTGACAGAATAGACGTTGATACCGAAAGGCAAACAGTGAGATCAAAAACGGAGCACCTCCATATCTATCATACCCAAGAGCACACATTCTATTCACGCCATTTCTAACAAGCTCCGACTATATGCTTTTGTTCTAGCTGGTTGCTTATGCACAAAATGATTAAAATAGGATAGGAAGGAAGCACCCACAAAAAAACGTGACATATAGAACGCAAATTGCTTGATACAGTCTTCTGGCTGCACAGCCTGTGTCTCTTCCGTCTAGATGCCACTTTTAATTGCCATAACCATAACGGTGTTACGTCTGTAGTGGCAGGTTTAGTTAGCTAAGTATACTGGGTTAAACTCGTGTACTATTATATATGTATACACAGATACAAACATATATACACGTAAACCGCCTGCTTCCTGGTTAGGTCATCCTCTTTCGACAGGATTTGGTACAACATTTTTTAACAAAGATGGACGCAGCAAGAGCAACTCTTACCCACGAGCGGGTTCTTGCTACACTCGGAGCATGGCAGACGTCTGAGTTCTGAGGAATAGTCGGCAACGCGGTTTCAGGATAAATCAGATGCTGTGTCTATTCTCTTTTGCAACGGGAGTCCATTTTGAGCCAGGCCTCATTCATTCATTCATTCATTCTCTTCGTTCATTGGGCCCTAACTGGGTCTCCCGTTGTTACAGCTAGTGGCCGGCGGCTCGCCTAGACTCCGTAGCAGTAAATAGCGAATTGGCTAAGTCAATTTATCGCTTTCGACCTCTTCTGGGCCTCCCATTCGCAGGCGCTTTCATTGGCAGCCTTCGTTGTTCCTTCTATGTATTGTTCATTTACTTCATTTTAGACCACGGTAGCAGTATTTTGACGAAAATTTCGATCAGCGAAGAAACGGCCGACGAAAGCTAAACCACTCTCACATTTTCTTCCCCTTTACTCGTAAGCCCAATTTCCCGTGCAATAACCTTGACTTACAGTTCTCACTTAAAAGTCCTTTCGAAAGGAATTCCCGGCCATGGCTGGGTGCTGAGCTGGATTTTGGGCTGCGGAATCAGGGCTTATAAATGCATCGTTCGGGTAAAGCTGAGTCAGAGTGAACAAGTCGTACGCGCTCACACATAAAATATTTTGACGGGCCTTAAGTATCTTAATAGAGGCACCTTCGAGATAAAAGTTACACAAACTGAATCGCCCCAATAACTGGGACTGAGCTAGATGTCTGACCTCCTATGTTTCTCTTAAGTGTATGGATGTTTATTTTTAATGCACCATAGAAAGTGTTAAATCCGTATATCTGTTTTCGTAAGACATTAAATGCAAGTGCTTATGGTCTAGTCTTCGTGGCTATTTTATACTGCAGGTGTATTTCCAAATAGTTTACAGATTCATAGTTTTCGGCACATTCGTTTTTTATTCATCCTCTGAATAATTATCGCGCTAATTATAGGTATTCAATCAGTCTTTCTTGTTACGGCGGAAAGAAACGCCTTTACATTAATAGAAGAAGCTTACTAATATTTTGTCACTCACTTGAACTTTGTTTTCTCGAAAATGTTTATCGTTGTTAACCGCTATGTACGTTTTTTGCACTCAGTTGCATCATGGCAAGAAGCTTTCGAACGCTAAACATCGTGTATGCTACGTATATTTAATCTTGTGTAAAATAGGCATTTTTTCCCAAAATCGATGGTAACTGGTGGGCTGTTCCTGGGCTGGGAGAAAACGGAGTCTCAGATGCTTTACTGTTACTTAAGACTATTGCAATCGGTCTATTCCTTTTATACCTAACCTGCCTAGTTGTGTGCTGATTACAATCCACTACTGGTCCTATCAGGGCCGGGATAGTACCTATTACTGTTAGATAGTTGGGATAGTTATTTTAGAGCTCCGCTGCGGGAGAGCTCATATCGGCTATACGATCGCTATTTTTGTTTCTGCAATCTGAACGAATGCTTTGAATTTTAGAGTAGAACGTAATATATTTGCCTAGAAGCAATAGCTACGACCGAATCAGCTCCAAGCATATCGGTAGTACAAATAATCAGGGTTAAAAATGAGAATTCATCGTATATTTAAGCCTTGGTAGAACATGTTTTTTTTTTCATAGATATGAGTAAATTTCTCGTGTTCTTGCTAGATAACGATAGAACCTTCCAGAAAGGCTCTTCTTCCTGATGTCAGAAGCATTACTAGCGTATCCATATTCTTCATGAAGCACATCTTGCATATCGGAAAGTGAGTGTAAATAACGAATTCTCGTAAGGGATAGTATTTACCTAGTCACCTCTATACGTTTCTGAAGGCAAATAAAAACAGCGTTTCTAATAGGCGTAAATAAAGGACTATGCAAAATTGACGCTATTGCTTACAATGTAAAGTATGTAACGGGCAAAATCGAAGTAGAACATTACAGTATGCAAATGCGTGTTCGCGAATTATTAGCATTTAAGCAGGTTCATTTATTATATCACATTGAGCTTAGTTATAGACCTCTATTTGGATGGAAAAATAGCCTATAGATAGGGTGTAATATGGTATTTTTAGACCATATAGGTATATTTGTAATTGCGTCATTTTGTCTACAATGTCCAAATTCAACACCCTAATGTTTAAAGCCATATCTCACAACGACAATCGTTACCAGTTCTACCTAAAGTTATAAGAAGTTAATTTGGTTAAATGCAAAATTGCTCTTATTAGAACCGCGCAAGCGGCTACATTTAAGCCTGGTTTGGCAGTGACATCGCGCGATCTGTGGCCACAATATAACAGTCTCTACGTCTCACAACACTGCACTGACAACTTAAAAAGACTTAGGGAAATTGCCGCAGGCTCACTGTTTGCCACTGTCTCCAGTTTCTTCTTCGCTCTATCTTCTTATTTAATCCTGCAGATCTTGTTTCCTTTTGCGTCGCAGTCTCCTACCATTAGGGGTTTACCAGCGTCTGCTCGTCCATCAGCCTTTCGACGTCTATTCTTGGCATGAATTGAATTCGCATCGACTTCTCGTGGAGTCTACTCCTAACACTTGCCCGTGTTAAGCTACAACGCGACCTCACGTAAAAAAGAAGTTCGTTTTGGGATAGACCGCTCATGCCTCGTATGGATCTCGTAGAAGGGTCTGAGCCAGGGCCTCTGATGTCCCAAGACAACACTGAGAGATGAAAGCACAGACAACGGTATGGTTCCGATACATCGGATGCGTTTGTTGCTCCCCTGACTGTTAGCTGTAAGAGTCTTGCTGGTCGTCAAAGGCAACGAAAGCAGCAATGCTACCAAAATTAAACGATTTCGGTGATGGATGCGTGAACTCAATGATAATACGGTAGCATGGCCCTGCTGATAGTGACACCTCTGTAGCTGGTATGGTCGCAACTGGATAACGCTGAAAGATTAATTACCTTTGGCAGGCCATCACATCTGGAGTTCACTGTCATTTTGTCCACAATGGACGGCGAAAACAAAGTAGACGACAACAACGAAAACAGTGTCTCTGTAAAGATGGCCGCACCAAGACTGACAGACGGCCAAAGCAGTGGCGACGCGTTTTTCACACCGAAGGGAAGATAGAAAAAGCTTCTCGGGATCAGCACGATACAGAAAAGCTGCAGAGAGTACATGCACTATGCTCCAACCAATCAGCGAAACGCTGCTTTAACTGGTATCGCGATCTTCAGATAGGGAGCTATCAGGGTTGTCGTTTAGTAGAAAGTCAGGATCCTCCAGAACGTTACGTACGTTAACTCCATCCGTGTGTTTCCGTTGCGTCGTCTGCACTCTGGTGCCACGCGCAACTATCGGGCACCGACTGTCGGGATACCCACCGGTTGAAAACTGCATATATTATTTTGTCCTGTCGACTTCGTCTCCCTCGTTGCCGTCTAATAGGATGTCCCAGAAAGGCTCTACACTGGATGCTCTAAAAGGTCATAATGATAGATTAGCATTGCAGAGCGACCCGCCGAGTCAAGCCCAAGGGCCTGGGGCTTGTTTGATCGTCCAACTGATTAGTCTCTTGTACAGAAGACCACAAAGGTGACAGCGGCGGACGGTAGCGAAGTAACGGCGGGAACCAATGAGCATGTTAACTGAGCCTGAATCTGTTCGGCCGTGTGTATCCACGGAGGCATGGATAGGAGCGCTGTCCTTCAGATGCTGAATGCCAATGCAGAAGAGGACCAATCCATTGTCTTTTTGTAGAGAGCTCCACTTCAAATGAGCGTAGCCTACTTGCCTGGGAAGGGCAATCAAGGGGAAACAGGTTAGTGTAAGTAAGGTAGGGACATCGGATAGGATACAAACGGCAGGCTACAATCTTCATCATTTTTGCATACGTTTAAATTTCTGTCTAGCAAGGCGAATCAGACCGATACAGACCTTCTTTGCGCTGTGATGAGACCAGTTAAAGTTCTAAAGACAACTAACAAGGATCGTAGAGGAAAGCAACTGGAATATGCAAGCGGACAACGTGAAACACCCATGCATTTTTTGACGATAGGGATAAAGCAGGCATATGCGGGCAAATTGGCACTTATGAAGTAACTAGAACTATGAACATTATAAATGCTGTTAATACGTAAATAAATTGCAATGTACATTAAAAAATTGAGCTTAACAACTGTATCGCGGCAATGATCATCAAAGGAAATTGGCGTCATTGAATGATGAATAGAGCGGAAGTTAGTGCTTAACGCCGAATTTGTATTGCAGTTCGATATGCCCATACAGGAATATTAACACAATTTTTTTAAAGTATTGTTTATTTCGTGTTGTACAGGTATGTGAATACGTATGTAAATTACAGATTACACAACGCTAATATTTTCTGACTAGATTTCCTATAGAGATACACGAGTCCTGACAGAATTTGTTTTCTAATTAGCGATGCAGCACTTGATCTCTTACGAACTTGAGAGCCGGCTTCGTTATAGATAACTTACATGCAAGTTCTGAGGCTCTCTTTTTCTACTGATGCACACCAGTATATGTGTTGCATGTGAAATGCTATAAAACTGGGTCGATGCTGTTCGACGTTCGTTTCGTCTCGATAAGCTACGAACGATAACAGCTAGATATAATCCTTGAACTGAAAGATGCTTTTTAGTATAATGTGCAAACCCCTTAATTCTAGAGTACTGCTGGTAGATACGCTTTCTATGGGAAGGTCATCAAGCTTCACGAAAGGCTTTCAGTAATTGAGGGGGATAACTAAACCTTAATACTATAATATATCAGAGAAAATAATAAAATGTCGGATAATAGTACACTCCGTGTTCGCAATAGGTCCAACAGAAACCGGTTACATTCCTGCTATATGAATTCATAGGACACAGAGATGGGAAACAAATACCTTAATCCTACAGAATACTTCACCTTTTTCAAAACTTTTACTAGACAACCAACAAACGCTGATCTGCTACTGTTTTCAATACATAAAACATATCTTTTTCGTTAAAAATAAAAAGCCTACCGTCGCCCAAGGATCTGACCAAAACCGCGCTGTGTTAATATCGCCGTAGCCTTTGTTGACTTGAAGCGTAGCCTATGTAGTAGCGAAACGCTCTTTCCTACGGACATGTCCTATTCGTTTAGTTGGAAAGGTAACGTGACCTGGGAGGCCAAGCTTGGCGAGTGGTCCCGTGACCCCTTTGTTGAATGAGAAGTATCCTTCTTCTGAAGCCAGTGAGTACAAAGAATAGACGACTTCGTTGGCACTATTCTGGATGCTCTCCTGCGTGGCTATCTATGGTCTGCCCCGTCTATATGTTTGTGTGTTTGAACGTATGTTGGCCCCACCCATATGCTTGTTCTCGATGAGTCCTCGTGGAGTTGAAAAGTGCGACGGACAACTATAGCGAACGGATATGACAAAGAGATAAAACTAGAAAAGACGAACAAAGCACTTGTGGTAGCCAACAGGGTCTATATCTGTATGTGTATATGTATGTGTGTCTAAGCGAGCTCGAGGTTAAGGCTGACACGGGGGAACCGGGTTCACATCCTTAGTAGGAAGTAGCCGAACGATGAGGTCGTACCGGAAGCGGTAAGGGCGGTCGCCGTTTCTGCCCGAGCTTCGCCATTTCCTATTGTCCAATTGCGCATCGCGGACAGCAGGCCACGGACACTTTCCAAACAGTTGAATCCACATCCACATAGACTTCCAACAGACACGCAGAGGGAAAGCTTACGCACATAGGTGAAGATTGCGAATAGACAATGTATCCAGGCACTATCAACCCGCGCGCAGCTATCGCACATAAAAAACGTGACGCCATAAACCGCCATCCCAGTTAGATCGCTGAGCCCTGAAGAGGCCAACTTCAAGTAACAAATACCGTGTCGTTGTCCTTATTATTTCTATTAGTAGTAGTACTTATAGTAGTTGGTGTTGTAGTCGTAGAAGTCGCAGCAAAGGATTTAGTTTCGAGTGGGTCCGGTAGTCACCGCTGGAGGAGATAGGATCGTTATGATGGTACGAATGCCTTTCGTTTTATCTTTCTTTCCAACAGCCTACAAATGGAGCGCACTTTTATATTTTCTTTTGTATTTGTGTCGTTATCAGGTATCAAGAGGACTAAATTCGTTGCTTCTATCAGAAATACTACGACACACGACAACGTAACTGCTATTGTTCCGGCTATCGATGCAGCCCATTGGGCCTATCTGACAGGGCTTTAGGCTTACCACTTCTGAAGCTGTGAGAGCAGAGGGCGTTGATGTTGCACGTAGCTGTCGTAAAGTCAGGAATGGGCTACTAAAAATGTTATATCTAGCTTGTATAGTCACATGCTTGCTTGAAATAGCCATAGTCTGACTAGCATACAAATGTGGGATGATAGATAAGTTTTTATCTCGTTAGCGTATATTAGATTACACTAATTACCCGTATGTATTACCTCACACATAGTTAGTCCCATTTGTTTCTGTTAATTTGGCTAGCCACATGCTTTTATCTGCCACTTCAATAATGAGATGGCAGAACAAGTTACTCGGGATAAATAATTCTTACCCTCGAGTGGAGCCAAACACTAAAAAATAACATTTCAGGTGGTTTTATTGCATGATAGAATAAAAAAACATGTAAGATTGTTCCAAACTGCAGATACCCGATCCTAATTTTCTGACCTAGTACAGAGCAGAAACGTCGATAACAGCTCAATGAAACGACGCTCGATTTCCGACAATTTTGCGTCACACGGACTACCTGCAACTGGCTTGAGTGAGGTATAGATTATCACTAGGACATTTCAATCGTCCTATCCGCAAATATTCGCCCCTGTGTGATACCACTGTGTATGTTAACGATCAAAAACACTGAAACGTATCCATCGTGTCAAAAGTTTCTGAAAAAAGATGGACCTACTATAAACGTGTTGCGCAACTAAATCCGCTTTTGATTGCAGTGACTTGTGTAGCTCGTTCCATGAATAAAAACTTTCCGGTCCGAAGACCTTTTTTTTTGCAGATACCTTTCAGGCGTTTTGTGTGTATGTGCAAAAAATGGAATCACGATTCAAAGTAGCTAGGGGATTTATCATCACTATTATTCTCTTATTATTATGACTGACAAGGACTCGCTCAACGCATATAATATGGATTTTGTCGTATGGAAGTTCCAGGTAGACTATTGCATGTACAATGGCATATATAGTCATGTATGTTAGTAATTTCACTCATCAAGCCGAACGCAGATCGGCCTAATTTGAAGTATATGAAACAAAGCCTCAGCTATGCTTCGCATATAATTTTAATGCTATATAGGTTTCGTTGAGACATATGCATAACGGGCAGCCAAACGTTATTATATAAGCTATATATTATAGTCTACTTTTTTTTTACATAAGTACTTGTCTATGGTCCTATTTCTCATTGCTCTTGAAAATGTAAACCAACGTTATTACCAAATGTAAATTATACTTTCCTTAGAACTGCAAGCCCAACGTTGTCGATTAGGACAAACATAACACAGATGTTTTGTGTGCGTTCTTTTCTATCTAGTTCTATTGTATTACGTACATAGGGCACTTTATGCATGACGTTGGGCTACTCAATGTGCAATATACTTCCCTATATCAATAGTCAATAAATATGGTCATGGCATTATATATGCTTATATAGGTACGTTTATCACAGATCCAAAAAACGTTTCTTAACCTATGAGACTAGTTAAATGACAATCTAGCGATAGTAAAAATCTTGGTGCATAGAATACATTGTGGGTCGTTTATGGGCTTGTGCAAGGAGAAGTAAGTCAAAATAACCGAGCCTTTCGACATATGCTTGACCGAATCTATTTGGCGATGCGGTACAAACAATGGCAGTAGTGGTGGCGCCAGCAGCGGCCTCGACCAGACAAGGCCGATGGAAAACGTGAGTGCACTGGAAATCATTCGTAATGAGGGCAAGAGATCGGGAGAACGATGGCCAGTTTCACGCGGCCTTGAAGCGTAAGTCTATCAAGAACAGTCTTTCATTGCTTGCCGTTTTATCGCTGCCCGGGCTGCGGATGCTGTTACCCTAACTCAAATATTCCCCCAGTTATTCTGTTTTCTGACACGCAAATGGACGTAGTGGCATTAGCCTGTTTCCGGCTTTCTAAGACGCCTTTTTTTTTTTGGCAAAATGGTCACGACTCAAATAAGCCCAAATACAAGTTACTTAACTAGCTAATTCTGGCGACGGGCACCTAATCATATACAGAAGTGACAGCTGTCAAAAAATGCTCAGTCTTGTAATTTATTCAGCTTATGCAGCTATTTTTTTTTTTTGTCTAACCTGAAGTAAGCGTAGTAACTGACAATAGTAGTGCATTCATAGAGAAAATGGACACTCAAGGTTCATTTTATTTTTAAAAACAAAATATCCAATGTGTATTTACTATAAATACAGCAGTAGGAGTATATGTATATATCGGAGTAGATATAGGAAGGTCGATAGAGAAGAATCACAAAACCCTAAAGATATATATTTAAGGTTAAGAATATATATGGTTTCATTTGTGTAGTAATTGGTGTTCCGCTTATTCACTTAAATATGTAAACAATGGCATCAGTTTACGAAGCTGTATTTTGAGTGAAATAGAGTCCGTCCACGTTTCAGATCTAACCACCATTGACCATATATAACCAATATATCACCATAATAAAAAAAAGTCCTTACAAATATAAACCGTTTTTTCCTAATCTAGCTCTACCAAAGTGCTCTTCTAATGGAAAAATTAGGTATAGGGAAAAGCTTGTGACCTTTGTTCATAATTGTTTTTAGCATTACGACCAGTTTCTCCTACAGTTATGGTATCTCAACCAAGGTTTTTTTTACGATAACAACAGATAAATACATGAACTATTCAAGTTACCAACTTATTTTTTTATGCACATAAGTAGCATTGTGAATGATACAACGGATCATTAGACATTGAATCCAGCTGAATCCATTTTGGAGCATCTTTGATTGTTGAATCCAGTTAGAAACTTAGCCGTTTTGATTATCAGTAGTATAGCTAAATGACTTCAGGTTAGCAAAAAGAAAAAACATTGAAGATTCGATCCAAATAAACGATGCTTAGCAATCTACAATTTTTCATAAATGATAGCCGGTGAACTACAGCGGTCGTTTTTGCGATATCATAAGAACTATTTGTCCCTTACAAGCTGACGGCTTTTTTTTAACTTAAATTAAATGGTTCACTTAGGTATGAGCAGGATTTTTTTCCAGTATTGCTACTGTTGATTATTGCGCAATTTCAACAACTAGGACGTTGATAGCATCCCACACTGGAATACGTGTCTAGGAACCCATTTTCTGTTGCCCCGTCTAATGATGGGTTTATCGTACGCAGGTGTCCGTTTCTTGGTTTCGTAGCTTGCACCTATGCTACTGTAATCTTCTAATAAAAAGAATTGTCTTTAATTTTAATGCCTGGTAATAACGAAGATTGGTTAGCCTAAACATTCCATCAACTAGCTAGAAGATATAGACTACAGTGATTTAATCGCTCAGAGTTGGGAACTCTAGAGACACCATCACAGGGCTTGTGTTCTTCACAAGGTGGTTTAAAAGTCTGATCCAGAAGCTCATTGTAATAATGCACTAATGCGGTCCTGAGCTGTGATATCAACACCTTCCGCTCGGGAACAAGGATTTTCGTATTATATCCTCGTATTCCTTTTATAGGTTTTGTTTTGATGCTCTGGTTGAACTACTTGAATATATTAAAAGAAATTTGTTTATAATGAGAGCGTACATTACTATAAGCCGCTAACCGGCATGTCGACCTTACCATCATTGCTAACAAGTTTCACTTGAAACGTGTCGTCGTGAACAGCATTTGCCTAGGGCAGCAACAGTGAGACGATTATAGAGCTCGACACGTCTCGGCCTTTGCTTTTTTTACGTCATAACGCGCTTTTCGGTAGCGCACCTGCCACCAGATATTCAACATGTTTAAAGATTTTGGCTCGTTGTCCTTATTTTGTGTATTTGTTACTCAGTATACTTGAACAACCTGATGTTTCTGTCTAATTGCATAGCCTCGCCTTTTGTCGTCGTATGTAAAAGCATAATTCATAAGAACATACCGAAACAGGACACAGCAGTAGGGTACAAGTCAATGAATGCAGGCTCGATTGATTCCTCGACGCGAAACGAAGATGCTGTCCAGTAATGCGTAGGAATATTTTACATTCGAGTGAAATTTTCTTCTATAAAGCAACTGGATGCCCTCAATCCAGAAAATGATACCACTGATTCCGAGATCGTCTTGAAGCATTAATTCACATGAGGCTAGATGCTTTATGGTGTGATTCATTCTAGTTGTGCCCCTAGAAACAGGACAAGACTCACCAACATTTGCCCTAACGTGTGCGAGTTTGAAGTCAGAAATAAACAGTGCGAATTTGTTCGTGCGGAAAATCAATTACTAAAGTTTACAGACTATTTTTAACTGACAAGTTACATTTTTAATTCAATCCTATTTGGAAACAGTCTAGATAACACGTCCTGTTTTGCCAAATCACGTACGAAATCCCCCCGTGATAATATGAGTTGAAGAAGGGTAGCATTGCCACGTGCTACGGTTATCTTAAAGCAAAGCAATTTGGTTGTTTACTATCATGCATTTAATCGTCGAACCCCCATTAAAATAAGGAATAATGTAGGTATATTCTATTTTAGTCAACAGAGATGTATGCCACATAAAACGCAACGTTTACGAGTTTACGTGGTGGCAATATAGGTATCTCTAGTCAATTGCTATAGCCACTTCTACGGGATTTTCCTATGATATTCTGTTGCCGCTGAGACTATCAGCTGGTGAGTTAAATTTTGGTAACTCAACGAGCAGTCGGCCCTTCCACAGAACCTACGACGGACAAATAGAATTTTAGGGCACAATCGAGCAAACGTTGCGGTGATTTCTCTTGTGGTGGTAAACGAAGCTGTCCTACGGCTACAGCGTATTATCCCTGTGATTTAGTTGGACTCATTCCAGCGGTGAAGAAGGAAAGCTTTAGAGGTCCAGTATGATTCAATGTATGGCTTCATTTGCGGGGTATTACTTTAGCGTAACGAGCGTATTGTTCTTTCAGTTAAGACAAATGGACTGGCAAAAATGAACAACAGCGCTGGTTTGGTAGAGTTCGTTTAGATTTTATGGACGAAAATGATCTACGCTACACTTTGCTCTACGGTATCTGATAGTAAATACCTAATTTTGAAAACCCTTTTAAAATCTAAAATTTTTCTTAATTAGAGTAAAATCCAAAGACACGATACACAATGCAGTTTATTGCCCTCGAGATCAGTCAACAAACAAACAAATTTATTCTTAAATAGTGTAAGTTTTTGCAAGACAGCCAAGTCAGAATTTCAAGACTATAAAACGCGAACTAGGGACTGTCTACCCGATTCAACACAAGATACATTATTTTCTTCGGTAAAAAGTTGGTACTTTTTTTGCTTGCCTCGACCACACAGGTTAAGTCAACAAAAATAGCTAGAGAACCATTTAGAATAGATATTACACCTAAATATACTGGCACTGACAATAAGCACCATTGGACTCGTTCCCTTATGGTGCCGCACCTCATAGAAAAAAAGTGGATCTCTTGAAACCATTGGGACAATCTCCATAACCAAACTTACTTTATCTGGTTCTCTTGAAGGTTGGAGAAAAACTTCTTATTTATCGTTTCTCTGATAATGAGGCTCTCTTCGATTGTTTAGTATCGCACTAGTGCGAGCCCGAAAAATGAACGTAAAGCACTGATCGGAAAGTAACCACCTTATCTCAATAATTCACTTAGCTCAAGGAGTTTACGTATGCGGTATTTAAAAAAACGTTACAGTTTTTTGCAGGTAGAGACGTCAGAATTAACTGCAACAATGTATGCGTGTAGGTGGGAACTCTTTGTGAGTAAAAGGTACAGGTCAGTCATATCTGAGAGCCTAGACTCCAACTAGCTCTATAGTGGCAAGCACAAATGCATCATATTTCGCATATTTAAACCGTAAATAAACGCAATGATATAATGACAGTCACTGGGGTATATTGTGGATATTGAATATCCTGATACTTTAATGCTTTTGTCACCGCGACACTCATTTGTGCACTTTAACATTTACTCAGCGCGCCACACGAACCAACGAGACCTAGCCGATTAACATACACCCGACCTCCTTTAACAGGCTTTATCGCAACGATAGTCCTATACCGGACGTGTAGCCGAGTAGCAACAGCTTCGATCAGAAGTACCTTTCCTGCTAGTGTTTGTTGTCTGTTTCTATTGAAGGAGAAGACAGAGACCCCAGCAACAAACTGGGGACGTAGCGTCGTGACGTGATGTCCTTCGAACGATAAAATTGCGTTGTGCAGGATTCGCGTCTACGGGCAGCGTTGGTGTTTGAACCACTTTATCCCATGTTTTCCTTATCTGCTACCCTTTATGTAGACTTGTAGAATAAATGTAGAAGTGATTCTGGAGTCAAAGCGGGTGGTTAGAGCTTGTTTGTGGGACCACAGTGGCTCTACTAAGGTACAAGTGCATACATTGCCTTGTCTTTCTTCGCAGATATAACTGACCATTCGGATGACACTCTAGCAGTCCACTTCTAAGACGTGCAAACATCACCAGATATTCAATACATATTGTATAGCTTTTCTAGATGTAACACAACGTACATATCTCAAGAAAGCGTAGCATCCACGTGCCGCAGTCTACCTTTTGCGAAAACTACTGTTACATTGGTATTCGTTTATGTTCCTCAGAAGGTCGCTCCGTTGTATAAAGGTTCTCGTAGGCTAGGTCGGAACAAGTGCTGACGAACCACATGTTTGGCCTGGCGTCCTCTGATACGCTTCTGGAACATAGCAGTTTCCGTATTCTTTTTTACACAATAACACACGCCTTCAGCGAATTTGAGTGTAGCCATCGAAGCCCGTAGAACATTATGCTGTGGATTGCACATATGCACAGCATCCTATCAACTGCTTCTACGCTGAACGAGGTGAACCAGTCAAGTCTTACTGTTCGCCAAATACAGCCCTTCATGAGATGATAGTACCTAATGATTAGAAAAAGCAAATGAAATAACAAAAAAGTCAGTTTCAAAGTTCAGGTCAGCTTGCCAGTGGTACCTCAATAGAAAACGTTCCTTAGCCGTCTTGTGCTCCAATACCTATCGGGTTCGTTTCAGCATAGGTTACAAATAGCTATTAAATAGAATAGCTACTAAATATCGCTAAGAGCTAATATCGAAGCGCTGCTAAAATGTCAGTTCTGAAACTGGTTTCGGGCAGAAAAAGCTTTTTTGCCGCATCTTATTAAAATGGCATATGTTGAGGAATATTAATCGGACATGCTGTCCTGCTTTGAACACGGAAAACTGCTGTGCCGATTTTTTGCCTAAGCACAAAATAAGTACGTTTCATAGTTGTCCTCCTCTGCCGCAGTCTTACAGGTTCAAATCCTAGATAGTCCATTCTATGGTTATAACTAGGCCACATTCATGGTCATCACTTGAATATATACTGATGGGTCAAGAAATTCAACCATTGAACCACTTATTACTTTAATCTGAACAAGTTGTTGATAAACAGATGCTAATGTAGTTATAATGGCGCCTTACTAGTTTATGTTACATGCAATTATATGTTATTATATTATGGCATGGAAAGATTAGTGAGACAGACCATAGGGGCTATTGTGATTTATGACATGAGACTATTTTTTCCGCCCAGAAACGTAATAATAATATAATAGCTAAAAAATAAAGATTTATTTGAAAATTGTTGTAACAGCATTGGAACTATTTGTTTAATCAGATGAGTCATTTAAAGGCATGTTACAAAAAGTAAATAGTCGCAGGCCGAATCAAAGCGTTCCCGCATTGGGCGCCGCACTGTTTTCTGTTAATTCAGCGAACATCTATTCAATGATAATTGGTAAAGCTTACCATGTGCGTCGAAGCTATTGGTAACGATAGGTTCTACTAAAGAAAAAGATGCACATGGTGTAAAAGGTGTTTCATGTAGAGCAACTATGAAGACGTCTACTAACATTCCTTATGTATTTTGTGCATTGCAATTATGTATAGTTGAGTAAAAAATTTTCAAAACGAACTGCCAGATGGTATCTTCCCAAAATTGTTCTTTTGACCATCGATTGTATACTTTGCTATTTTCGTTGGACTGTTACCATTTGAAAGGGTAATTAGGTACATGCGGTTTGTTGGGTTTGAAAAGATGCATAAATAATATTATCTCTTTCGATAAGTACTAATTGTTTACAAATCCAAAGGCAAATGTGCGGTAAGTGTCAATTTTTTGCGGCAAATTGTGGGGTTGACTGCTCTAAAATCGGGGACTTTACCTTAAACGACGAAACACGCTCTGAATAGCCGCAGGAAGAGAACAACGATGAGGTACAGGTGCCCCTTGAACAAAATGCGACGCAGTCGACTCAAAAGCTAACTTCACACCGACGGATGATTACTGTTCTTTATTTGACTATTATTTTTATTTATTGTTGGACTACATCTGCATACACCAAGAAAAATCGACAAAGAAGGTATAGGTCGGCGAAGGGTGGCCGAAAACAGCATAAAAGCTCTAGCCAAAACAGGCGATGATAGTAATAACAAAATTGTTGCAATAAGAACAAATCAAGCAAATAACATTTTTATTCCATACGGGCGTATATTTAAACTTGTTACGTTTACTTTATTATTTATTTATTTATTACGTGTTATTGTTAATTAAAAATTAATAGAACCTAACATTTAGGTAATGTAAACTAAAAATCTTAAGTAAGCTGACGCTTCCATATTAAATAAACCTCTTGATAAAGCGCAATAGAGTGTTTATCATCTACCGCTTCTGTTTTAACGAAGAATTAAGAAAAATTAATATAAAAACTGAAGGTGACGATAATCGCGTTTTTTTTACTATTATTACTATAGAACGAGGAAAAGCTACGCCAGGAATTGAAATTTCTTCGTTACTTCGTTGCACTACAATGAAGTAATTTTTGTGAATGGTTGAACAGTGAATGGTTGATCCTTGGCGGTACATCTAAACGCAGACCAAATCGTTAGACTTCTTCAGTTCGACGCAACAGAGGAACATTTGCAATTAAAAAAACTGCACCTTCGCGCATGGTGAGCTAAAAAGAAGATGTAAAGAAGCTATAAACTACCCAAACCGTAAGAATTATAGGAGTCCGTTACGCAAATCAACTCATCCGTCTGAGCCAGTAAATTAAAGAAAAAGCCCCTGAACCAGGGAAGGGCGAGGCCAAGTGATTTTGCTACGCTATATCGGATACTGCTTTGATGACCAAATAAGTGCCAACAGATTTTCAATGGGAAATTGTCCCATCTGGGGTTTAGCACGAACATCGTTCCATCTGATTATCACTTGTCTCGGTCAATGCAGCATAACTAGGGAAGCAAAAAATTTCCAAACGGGGGCCAACGAATGGATCAATTTTAAGAAAAGGCTTTTTATTCACCGCTATATATCAGGTACCAGAAGAATCGATAGAAGCCGTAAGAAGTCACAGAGGCTATCTTCGCTAAAATGCGTTCACTTGTTTTTTAAGTTACAATAAGTTAGAATGGCTAAAAGCAACGGAAAATTTACACTCAACCTAATATAAAATAGCTAGTTTCATTTAATAAACCGCTTCTCGCATTATCTAGCTTTAAAACAGAAATCTTATTCTTAGATATCATCATCTTGCTGATTAATAAGCGAATGACCTCCTGAACTAGTCCTTTCCTTTGGTTTGCAGGGCCGCAAGTGGGTGTTCCTTCCCATCACGTCAAGGATCTGAAGGGGGAAATACAGTGACAAGTACTGAAGAATGACTTTGCCTTGGGGGAGGGTTCTTTAATCGGTCGGCCCCACTTGAAGCCCCTTGTATTCTTATTGTTTCATGCGGCTCGGGAGCTCACTACGACGCGGTCGCGCTTATTATTGCTTGCATACGTAACACAAAGTACTCTGCAGAAAAGTCTCTCTATTTTTTTTTTATTTAGCGCGCTAAAATTCCAGGCGCAGGCTCCACCATGGCACAAAATCTAAAATTGCAAATTATACCATATACTACAATGAGAACATTCTGTTTGTATTTTGCTTGTAAAATCGTGACGCTTTGTTGCCTCTCAAATGAGCATAAAGAGGTCACGCTTGCAATTCAAATGAGCTGTTCGTACGACTCGTGAACTCTTTCCTTTTTTTTTTGTTGTACTCTGCTTCCTCAAAGTGGATTAACATTTGAAAATTTCGCGGCCTTTGCCACGGACCAGTCATCTTATAAATTTTTCTTTTTCTTTTTCTTTGCATATTCATTTCGTATGTTTGGAAGACATGGCTTTGCACTCGCTATTTGGTCAGATATATTCAGTGACTTACTTAACAATCGTATGAAAAGGTAAACAGTAAAGTTTTAGATATGCTATGCGTTTACGAGCACTTCTTGAAACTTCTATAAATTGACTTTGGAAAATTGTAGGTACATGTAGAAATAATGGAGAATCAGGATCAGGTGTGCTAAAAAAAATTCGAGTAGGTGCAGGAGATTAGTAGAACATACTTCAAGCGAAATTGATGTAAAAAACTGCGTATGCCTCAGGCTTTTACTAACTTGGCTTGGCCAATAGAGTTCACCAGTCCACCTGCTTCGCTGTGTACAGAACATACATGTCAAGTGCAATAACTAATATCTAACAAATACACATGTCTAGCGTTAATTTTTGTAGTAAAGAGATTGTTTATAATCAAGAAAAGGCCTGTTCTCGGTCGCACATGGTTATGTTTTCGTTCGTTAGCCATTGCTTCGTATCCCGAACATTTTCGAGATGTTCCTTCCAAGTCGAAGAAAATGCTCATTGGTAACTGTTGTTGACCTTAAGCTTTAGCTTGTTTGTAAGTTTTAACTTGATAATAAATCCAATACAACAACATGTTGGCTAGAAGAGGTGACACCCGATGCTGGAAAATAGAAGTCATTTTACGTTCCAACACCGTATGCCATCACATACACTAGTATATTTACTGCAACGATAATGCAAACTATGTGAGGAATACTCTGAGTGGCAGTTGAAGTCCGTCCGTTAAAAACAGTAACGTCACTCGCGTTGACTCTTGAGATTTTTCTTACTTGTGAGGCCGAAGGCGCAATAAATTTCGTTTAAAAGTGATCATCATTGCTTTGTCGAAGAGCGGAGCAGGTCAATTACTTTAGAATTTGGTTAAACTAAGACAATTGGCAGTTCTCTTTTAATTAACTTATCATACTTACTTCATTGTTTAACTTGTGTGGGGCAGAAAATATAATCTCGTGATACACACCCTGCTAGACTAGTTACTCTTGCAATGAGATCACATAAGGTCGCGCTTGAAGGCACCACCAATTAGCTTTTTGTTGACCTATACGCTTTTAACTAACGTCAACTCATCGCAGTGCCAAATGTTGGAGCTTATTTAGTTTCAGAAACACTACAACAGGTAAAACTGTTTACTTAGGTATAGACCTCGTTGTTTGTTTTACGTGTCAATATATACGTGGTTTAATAATTTGATTGAACTCTTGGTACTTGGAAGACTCTTTGGCGATGCCTAATGCGCAGTGTACTGCTCGTTAAGCACCACTTTTTGCTACCTTATCATTAGTTAAAGAGGTCCAGTCAGACACCGCGAATGCTCATCCAGTGGACGTCTCTGACCTTTAGTCGTTGCTAGCGTTCATAGTCGAGGACCTGTCTAGTTTTTGTTGTTGCTACATGAGAGCTTACACTCAAAACTTTGTCGCATGGCCTGCTAGGCTTTGGTCCTATTGGAGATATGCCTATAGCTATTGGCTACTACTCGTCTTATGGTTCTGATCGTACGACGTTTTTTGCAACAACTACTGAGGATCACGTAGAACTCGTAAATTCTTCCCATATGACATTAAGAACAGAGCACAAACGACTCACTTGCAATTTGTATTGTGAGGATAGCTGGCTAACGCCAGCGCCCCCTTGTTTCGTATATATATATATAGATGCTAGTTACGAGGAGGCGTGCGTATTGGCTGATTGAGTAGTCGCCATTTGAACTGATCTGAATGCCGATAAAATTGCGGTCGATACAGAATATATGGTGACAGCGTTAGGGAAAATTGAGTATGCCTCTATGTAACGTTCGCAATTTAGACTTCATCACGCTTGTGAGTAAGCAAGTAGTTCGGCTTAACGCGAGCATCATTGCTGCGAAGGGTACTCATTTAACGAAACAGGTAGTATCGGATAGACGATGCATCCGATAGACGTAGATGATTTTAAAATGAAACTCAAAAGTTGGGCTATAGTAGTTCGAGAATCAGACGTAACACGCCGTCTTTCAGAACGAAAACGTTTACTCACAACTATCCTTCCTTCTAGGGTTTTTCAGTAGATAGGTACATTTTCTTACTAGAAAGAGAAAATTTGATCAGCGTGGGCAAACAATCCATCATGCAACGTGTCTATGGTTAGGGGCTAGAATTAAATGAAAGCCACAGTCAATTAGAAGGCCCGTTATAAAACACGCAAGAAGTAGGAAGATTTTATTGCTATATGGAATTTATGGTCATGCGTTTTCAAATCCATATGCGGAATTCCTTCAGAGGCATAGGACTCGGTATTTGGCATAGCGCTATACATTAGTTAAGCCGTGAACGGGTATCGATAATGAACGCCTAATACATTCTTATAATATTTCAATTGTTCCTATGTGTGAGGGTATCTTTTTGTTGAAACAACTATTAGTTAAGGAATAAGAAAAGCCAGCGTTAACGTACTAATGCACTCTAAAGGCTATTTACGAAGCCCCACGCGTACATGTCGTTGAGCCATGCTGAGCAGAGAACAGTAGGGTAAGCAATGGCGTCGGGTTTGAATTGTTCATTTCTTCTATCTTAAGATCAGTAAAGGTTTTCTGAACGCATAGAGCATCCATCCCAAAGCCGTATGACTTTTTTACTCGAAATCCTCAGAGGACAGAAATTGCAACACGCTAAAAGCATAACTAGCTAATAAATGAATATATTGAACTTAGCAAAAATCGTCAAAATATTTTGTAACATTAGCAAATTTCAGATCAGGCAAGCTATCGTTGCATGCTAAACGCCCTCATAATAGCTATGTATCATCTGGCTGAGCATTAGTCTAATATGTATCAGACAGAAAGAAGATCAACACACGAATATCAGTAAGGAACACGTAAGAGAACAAAAGCACAGAGCTTCTATATCCTAAAGCCATCGAACGCAATTTACTATTAGCTTTAATTAGGTCATTTAATTTTAGCTTTATGGAATCAGACGGTATATTCGTTTCTGTGAAGAATTTGCCCTGTTCAATTGCGACATTAAGATCTACAGTGGATAGTAGAGTTACCAATTAGCAAAACTGAAGAGCGTCCAGGCATTAGAATCACTACGGAAGACTGTTGAGAATGCCAATTATCGAGAAAAGAAGGCTCTCTTCGGTAGCATAATGATTTTTCGTTTGCTCACGAAATGTATCGTTTTAAACTTTTATCAATTATTTACGCACTAAGTGTAGATACTACGAATACCGAATCACTGGATTGACAAAGCTTTACCCTATAGCTCCTAACCGAGCGCGATATTATGGCGAAAAGCTGTTTCTCTCACTCAAGTGTTTTCAAACAGGATAAATTTGCTCAGCTCTTGATGCTTTAGATTTCACAAATGCTGTTTCTATCCATTTGGCGGTCGAGAACACTTTGTTATTGAAGAGCTGCACAAACTTCCTCAATCATCACATTCACAGTAACCATTTACCAATCGGCCTCCCAGAAAAAAAGGCCTAATCGTGATAAAAGCGTTATTACAGCCCAGTAAATACAACACGTCATACATGTATGTACGAGTCCGTTCCACTATACTGCAGTTAAAGATCGGTAACCAACCCACAGTTGGTTTCATCTGCCGTCGGCCATACCACATTGAATACGCCGGTTCTCGTTCCATCATCGAAGCTAAACGACCGAGGTTCGAATAGTGCCCAAAAAGTGAGTTAATTCAATTAAAAAATGAGTGGTACAGTAAATACTAGCTGAAGCCGGCCTGCCGGAACAACGTTCACAGGCTACTCAACGTACAAAAGGATCAGCCGGAGTAGTTTTAAGATCTGATCGCTTCACGCAACGACTAGCAAAAAGCACGATTACACAGCTCCTATTTATCAGCTCCTTCTCTCCTTCACTTGTTCCACTCGTTGAGCGGTACAGAGACGAGCATACTAGCTACTGTTAAAGAACAAACATGTACGAGAATAGTAAGCTTCGTTCGAAGTATTGTATGGGCACCTACGGCGGACCATTCTGCTTATTCAAGAGCAGCTAAAGTATAGCACGAAGGAAGCTACGGAAGCTATGTAGGGCGAATCGGTGATCGAGGTAAGCCGGGGGCGACTAAACTAAACGCTAGGTTCGTCTTTGACACTGGACTGCTTTTGAATTTTGTACACTGGTGAAAAACAGAAGCATCGGTAGCGAATATAAGTGGCCGACTCTAAACAAAATTGCATTGAAGGCCCGGCAGGTAACGACGCTAAATGCCCCTTTGTATTCCTTCCTCAACGTCCCACACACTTGACAACATTGGAAGCGCTGTTTCCAAATAACATCAGCTTCCACCCTTCTGCTGGGAAACGCAATAGATGTGTCCATTCGGCGTTAGGAAAAACGTCCTTTACACTGACCAACCTTTTAGACCTCGTTTAGTCCATGGTATAGAAATGTCTCGTGTGGATTGCGTTGTATGGCAGGCCTCTGTATGCCCACAGTGATCGAACCTTTTTTCTCTCTATTGAGTACATATATTATAGGACACATGCACGGCCAGAAGATATCCGCTCTATGTTAGATATTTCCTAACTTAGGGCTTGGAGGTGGTGTATATTAAATAAGTATTTGTTTAAGCTTTCTTAGTTTCATTGTTGTAGATAAGGCACAAAGGTGGCCGTCAAATGGTGAAGCTGGTATCCGCCAAGCTCTTTTTAGCAGCTTACTAATACTGCTATTAAGTGATCCCGTTTTCCCGAAGCAACGTTTGCGATATAACGAACTACAAAATTTGTATTATAGAAATATCCCGAGTCACTTGGTCAGAAGCACATGGGTTTTTCATTTCCTCCTCTGTCCCAGACCGCAAAGCGGTAAATGACATTGTTGCGAAAAATGTGGGTCAAAAAAATGCAAAATTCACAGTTCTTCTGCTCTCTATATCGCAGCGCTTGATTGTCGAGTGTTGATGACACAGCTATAAAAGTAACATGGCTAGGAAGATTGTTTACACTACCAGCAAAGTAAAGCCTTTTTTTAGGCGTGAGAATACTCATAGCTAAGAGGAGCAAGCACCACGTGACTAACGCCCGCATAAATCACGCCTTGGCGATGTTCGCGTCGAGGGATATGACAGCGTGTGCGGTACGCTTTTTTGCCGCAGTGTAGGAAAAGAAAATCTCTTTCAGAGAGCCGTACAGTACGGGAAATAATAGAAGGTTTTGGGAGCCTTCGGAGCGAGAAAGCCGCCGGTTCACGTAGAGTTTACAACGAGCATCTCAAATGCGTCATTGTTCTACTACCGCGCTGAACGGCGCTACGTTGTAAATGTTCATATACTGGTACAGGCCAGTGGAAGGAGGACTTACCCTATTAGTGATCCCTGAAAGGAAAGGCAACCCAACCATAACGAAAGAAGTGCTTGTTATAAGCTGTTCTTCGGCTTGCTGACTAGGAAACTGAACAGCCATTTAAAAAAAAGTATCCTAAAAAAAATCCTAATGGAACACGCCCCACAGAGACGGCGTGCAGGATTCTGATGGCAGATATCAAGAGGGCACTAGCCACGCCGACGTAGACTGTTATACGCAATGATTTCGAAGCAGCCTTCGACTCGGCTCCCAGGGAAAAGATTATATTCACGTATGCCGAAATGTACTCAATTTTTTCGTTACACAGAAGAACAGAATAACCATCGACGATGGAGTTCCCGCCCTAGCTAGCCTACCTCAGGAAGGGGGGAGGGGTAACCTAGGCAAAGTCTTAATCTCCATTTTACTGAAGGGCCTCTGTGATCAAATAAATAGACCGAGGAAATTAGTCCAAGTCATCTTGAATGCATGACTTACTGCATCGAACAGGCTCCTAGTGCAGCAAGCCTGGCCCCACGTGGCAGCCACAAATTTGAAACTGATCGATAATCTGACTAAGACGGAGTCTATGAAGTTTAGAACGACAGGTAGGACGGCGGCCACTAACACTTTGTACCTGGCCAGGTAGTCTCGTGTCTTAGTGTTACTCTTCTTTGCGAAGCAAAATCTTCTACGCACCGCATAGATAACCGAAAGATGCAGTGTAAGTTTTATGAGCCGCTAAATCGCTTCACCGCTTAAAGTTTCTCAATGCCACCAGTAAAGGCAAATAAATAAAATTTTATTGTAATCGTATTCAAGAAATAAATACCGGCAGAGTATATATCAAGTAGGTAAAAACAATCGTACCTGTTTAGCTGTACTACTCAACTTTTTACCTAGTTACCTTTCGTTTGGACATAAATATATCATAAACCATGTGATGCCTACGACTCTACCATACAATTTTTATTATTCTGGACAAGTATTTACTTAGTCTTTTAAATAATAAACAGTTAATTTTCCAGTATATAAATGGTTTACAGATGAGCTTGCAACCATAACAAAGCCTACATATAGAAAATCAATTTTCTTAAAATTGATTTTAAAAGCTTTGTAATAGAGAAACAGTATGATATAACCTTATCTGCCTCGCACATGTTGAAGGCACACATGTTTAATTACTGCAGAAGTTTCCTTTCAGTGCATCCGCTTACGATATACGCAGGTAAAGGAGGGGGGAGGGGGAGGGGGGGAGGGGGACGAGGAACATCTGTGTATTTTGTACAGCTTCATATAGAAACGTCCGCGTTTTAGCAACTATTATACTTAAGCAGGCAGCAAAGTGCTAGGCAACGTAATTATAAACGTGCGGCCTAATACGATGCCAAATCCTAGTATACAGTGCCGATATCTCAGTATGCTGCAATTCGAGGATACTTTCTGTTGGTTTGACAATGTTTGGTGCCCTCTGATATTTATTTAGCCCAATTTTGCCAGTCTTCGTTTCTAAGGCCTACTTTTTGTCTTAATGCCTTTCTCGTAATGCTCCTTCGGTTTCACTCTTCATTGGATCTGCACTGTACTCGCACACAGTACGGGCAAACCCGCTACGTTCACGAGACAAGAGCCCAGTGACAAAAGTGAGATAATTGTTATTGACGCTTTATGATGATGCAGTGGTAGTGCGCTCGCTTATAAATCTTAGGTATATGTGACGTGTCCTAGGTTTAAATCTAGGCGTAGCTTTACTTCATGCTCGTAGTGGCTGGCCGTCTAAAATAATGCCTTACAACCTAAATAGCTAACGTAAAATCTTATATCGTTGACACAAAACATCTAGTTGTAAGTCGATATTACACCCTTCAGCTCAAATATACAGGTGTCGCTTAATATCATTGAGAAAACACGACCTTCAAGACCTTGTTTTCATATAACCTACGACGCTGTATAATGTACAGGGGAAATATTAAATATGTTTTGATATAATTAGGAGACCTTGTTAGTTGCCATTTACGGCGCAAAAAAAAGTTGATTACTATCGGTAAGTTCAGATAACACATATTTTTCAGAAAAATAATCTAAATATTCGACGTTCACCTGCACAAATGCGCCACCATTGCATCAGGTTAAACAGATAATTTTATTATACATGTTTTAAATTGTACATTCGACACAGCTGTTAAGCTTTGTTCTAGACGGCCGGCTTCGAGCGCAAAACGAGGGTTACCTAAATTTAATTTCGACGATGACCACTTGATGCTTCAAAGCTTGCGATGGGCAAATGTGTTCACCATATATATATACAGGCCACGGTTCACTGCTAAGGTACCCTTTGTATGCAAAAGATAATCTTCTCGCACCTAAAGAGGCCGATGTCTTTGATAATACAAATAGTTTCGAGAAATCCGGCGAAGCCCTTATAAGACTGCAGCACGAGTGATCAATGCAACTTGTCCTATGGTCGACAGCTTAAAGCGTATGAGATGGCAAAATTTTTTTTCCGTTCGATTTAATGCGGCAATTGTGAGACGAAACGTTATTTGTGCATAAAACTATTTTCTAGACCTTCTGAGTTGTGTAATAACAGCGCGCTATCATAATAACAGAAGTACATAGATAAATGGTGTAAATATCTCAATCGTAACGGCGACCCCTTGCGTGAGTCCATTCGCCTTCTTAGATATGTGCCGTGCATTTGTATGCAGAAATTCTTTTCCTTTCGGTACATTTGCCCCTTTGCCACTGTGCGTAATATCCGTTGGTCGGCCATTCTGGATATCAATACGGATTAGTTAATGTTAAATTTGTTGAAATTGCTCGACCGTTATAGTTTAATATAAAGTTATCTGTCATAGCACGCCGTCAAACACATAGGCAAAGTAATTAATTAAAAAGTGCTCGATAGTGCTGGAATAGTGCGATGTCATCCTTCAAATGTATACCACTTCTCTCGGTCTAACTATAAGAAGGGAAGCACAAACAGCTTTCAGGATTAGAACGGGGCCGACGTGGAATACCGTAGCGATAACGTGTTTACGTATTAAATCCTGAGACAGACAGTGATTTGTATCTGAAACCAAATGACACCTGCGCTGAGCGCCAGCTATCTAAAGCTATTCATACCGGACGTGAAACCCTGAATGTTTATATATTATTTGTCCAGTGAACTCAGCAAGCCTAAACTAACTGGGAATTTTCAATTGCGCTCCAAGATGATGCTGATTATTCTGAGTCTGAAACTAGACAAAAAAGATCAGTAACCAGAGGTCAAAACAATTTTTACTTTCTTAAGAATTTTCGAGGTCATTTTAACAAACTGCCCATTGCTAACGCGTACCTTTAACCCTGCGGAACGTCGCAGCTGCTCAGCTTGAGTACGCATCACCTACGGACAGATGCTATTAAACTGCTACTGGACCGCCATAAGGGATACACAATGAACCCTCCCAATTTTATTATCTTTGTGTTTGGACTCTACTTACAAGAAAAAAATTGAAATAAACCTTAAGTTACAGGTCCCAATCATGGACTATTTATTTGTTATGTCTAGATATGTTCCGTGTAAAACGACAGACTTCCTCTAAGACAATGTAGATTTCTAATGGACGTTAGCGGAGGATAATTTCGAGCCATTTATATAGATTAGATTACGCAAAAATAGAAGACGCGTTATATCGTAAGAAGTGACACGCGCTGAAGGCGTAAATTGATTACACTGATGTTCCAAGACAGATACAGACGAGCCGAATCATTTAATGTCTCTATGCTGCCTTCTAACCTCTAATCGGTACCTAAAAAAACCGATACCTAAAAGTATCTCTTAATTACCTATGAAGGTTTACTTCTTTGTACGCTTCTCATATATCTTGCAATGTTAATATGATGTCTGCTAGTGTTCGTATCTAAAACATACGGTAGCTGGGGTTGTTCCGACCGTTGGATTGTAATCACTGTCATCTGACGAACATTATCTACATATTGGAATTAATGTGAGAGTATAGCCTGACACTCGACGACAAGGACAACGCACTCATAGAGCTTCGCTGGTCTCTTGGAAGGTGCTATAAGTAAGTTTATATATATGCAGTGGCGCATTTTGTGTCACTAGAATGGTATATCCTGACCTAGACCGTAAGTAAATTTCCTCTTCACTTCATTTGCCAGTTTTGAATTAGTAGGCAAAAGAAAAACCGTTATTTAAACGAAGGTTTGTGTTTTACTTACGAGGCAATCACACGTTGCTCCCGTACACTTATTCATTGTGTATTCTAACTAGATATAGAAATGTATATATATATGTTTTCTCCAATGTTATTCAGTGAAAACCTTATCCGCAGTACTATAGCTTACACCGGTTAGATTAAAATAGCGGTTCATTTTAGTGAACGCGACGACCACCATCGATGCAGTCGAAACCGTGTTGTGCTTTTACAAGGCATAGCGTTCGTCAGCGGTCAGGAACGAACTAATGAGGACTTCTGACAGCCTTCGGGAATGCCGTGTGTTCGGCCCGGCCTTGTTTACAGAAACTCTAGAGGTTATTTTTCCGGTCTCGTTTTCGGATGGTGTTTGAGTCAGCGGCTATGGTCGAGGCCGTGGCGGTAGAGCTGGTCGCACCCCATTTTTTGCGGTACTTCCTCAATGCCTTTCCGCCGGCTAATACCTAATGTCGAAGGGGTGCCAGACGCCATGACGTCAATTGGTTGTCGACTGAACTAGAAATTCAATCGCTACAACGAGCCAAGTTTCAACGACGACAGGTAACGAAAACGCTATTTAGTTGTCGGCGAGGTCCAGCGTTCCGCGCTAATGAAAGAAAGTTCCATCCGCTCACACAGGCACAGCCAGTAGTGACTGGGCTTAGCAGCGACTGCTACAGCCTCACCGATGTATCGCTCCTCAACGGATGGTAGTGAACTAAACGAGCTTGCAAAATGTGATGCCACTTCCGGCTTGAGTCGAAGAGGCTTCGATTGCCTCTTGCAGTGATGCCTGGTTAGGTTAGGTTAGGTGAAGCGCCATCCAACCTAAAGCATTCCGGCCTCCTGTCAGCATTCCAGTAGAGGCAGGAGTGGCGTCATGTTGTAGCGTTTCGCGCTTCTGCTATTGGACTTTTTCGCGTGAGACTTTCAACTCTCGTTAGATTTGAAGCTTTATTGGTCTGGCTGATTGTACACAGGTGATGCAGTATAGTCGGAGTTATTTGGTCGACATTAGGCCGTCTTGTTACTTACTGTCAACCTTCGCCGCGAAACTTCATTGCATTGTTACGCGCAATATAATACTACGCACTACAGAATATGGCACTTGAGCTGCGACCAACTTTGTTTGTCGTAGCGGATATACACTCATTTGTTACTTCTGGTAACAGAGAAAACCCAGTTCTTTTTGCATCGATATAGTAAGCTCGTCATGGCAAACGATAGTGCGTCGTTTCCGAAATTTGAGCAAAGGCCAGTTATTCTTCTATCCAATCTTTTCGTGCGGGAAGAATCCCCATCTAAGTCAGAAACCTTTTTTTTTTTTCCCCCGAAATCGATGGCTTACGTTGTTACCAGTTTTCATGCGCTTCAGATGAGTCCGAGCCAATGAATCTGACGTATTTTGATGAGGCATTTTAAAATTTCGCAAAGTTATGATGATGATGATGATTAGAAAAGCTATTTTTCGCTACCAAAATTGCCAGTCGGTTTATAGAGGAAAACATCAGTTGCCAATTGCATCGTCGGTCTTTTCGGATCTTTTGGCTTTTCTGACTGTTTTGAGCCCTTGCCCTTCTCGAAATTTTAGTTCGCTATCGGCTCAAGATTTCAATTCCGTTATAATTGTTCGTATGTAGCGTGTCTGAATAACACTATAGCGAGCTTTCGCTCACTGATATAGCTCAATGCATTGTTACTTTAATAGTAACAATGCATTGAGCTATATCAGTGATTTGCGGATTAACAGTAACTAGTTATGGGTTTAAATCCCAAATCGAACTTTTAATCGCAGTAGTAAATGGTAGTAATGTTAATTAAGCCTGACGGTAAAGGATGAGACTTCTAATACAAGAAATTTGCCCTAAGTATCTGTCATAAGACAGGAAGCCGTAATTTAGGCGCCGTACCCCGTATGTACAGAGTCTGACTAGGGTCTTCAGGCAGCGTCGTCCTGCACCATATTTTCTTGGTCTTGTAAAAATATCAAAAGCAAAGGCCTCTGCAGAATATACGGAGTCCGGGAACTAACTTCACCGACTGAATATGCTATATCGGTGCAATATTACCCGTTTATTATACGCGATATATTATATATGGAACTACTGTGTACGTTATAATAAACATAGCGGCACAAATAATATAGAAATATGCAGACGTCTTTTCTTCATAGTTTCCAAAAAGCTAGGGGTCGCGAAGGGAACACAGAAAAATAAACTGGAAGAAATCCCAATCATTAAGATATAGCTTCTGCTAGGCATAACCAATGCTGGTTTATAATCATAGGTCCTAAGCCGCTCGGGCCTTTCGGCCCCATAAATGGAACCTAAAATAGCATCTGTGTGAAATAAAGCATAGTTGTGTTATTGTTATTATTATCATAAAGCATAATGATATATGTGGGAATAAATTGACATATATTCAAAATTTCAAGTTAAGCTTATAGATCAAATTATGGCAGTAACTTACGTTACCAGGGTCACTGACTGAGTTTTCCACACTCCACGCTATAAAAGGTTCAGACGGAATTAGAGAAAAATAACAAAAAAAAAAAAATAGTGATGAATATTTTTAATAATGAGTTAAAAATTGAAACAAAAGAAAGTTCTACATGAACGTGTTAAATGAGACATAAAACAACAAACATGTGTGAGATTTAAAGGAGCTTAGTTATTTTTTTAGCTAGTAACAACGGTGCTTTATTAAAACGAGAAAAATGTCTTGGATCTTGTATAGTTGCTGTGGGTGACGTGGCTCAAATCAATCCGAATCACCAGACTGATTCAAGTAAAAAAAATGTTAATGCTTTTCCAGCAGTTTCTGGTAACAACCATCATACGCAGATTCATCGTTGATTCCGGGACGCTATTGGTAAAACCCAGCGCCTCGCAGCGGTTACCCGCAAATTTCTTGCGATCCACAGAGCGGTTATGGGATAGATTTTCATTGTTAACGAACTACGCTTGGAGCAAGCAGTGGTGGCATAAGTCTACCTTGTGCCGTTCAATAGGCAATAAAAATGCCCCAACTAGTTTTATCGGTAGCCGAATAAAATAACCCTTATTCCTGGAGCTGTGGTTGCTGTTGCTACTCCCGGAATTACTATGTTGCTAGATCCCATTGGCTGTACATCTGTGATCGGTGTATATTGTGATCGGATGGTTTATGGCTCCTATCTGTGTTCAGCTATTGGGGGCATACGCCGTGTTCTGGCGCATAACTACTGTTCTGTTTGTGGTTTAAACCAATATACTGGAAACCGTCAGCTCCGCTTCCCAAACACCAATAGAATAAGTGTTCATTTACTGTGATAGATTGCAATAGAGTTCGGTAACTATGCTGTCAATCGGCCGGAGGGCTACTCAGGTAACTTTTTTCGCCTAAAGTCTGGGTTTCGTTCCAAAAGATTACTTTCGCAGGGGGTTGCTTTTTAGTCATTGTAAGCAATGTCGTCGGCTGGTGCACTGAACAGAAAATTCGCGAAAGTTAAAAAAAATTAGCCTTTATCGTTACCAGCCTTCTTTAAGGAGCCGGTCCTTCAATCATTCCCACCTAACAGCTGGGTTGAACAGGGCTGCTTTCTCGTATGAATCAACTTCTATGAAGATATGTATCATAAAACATTGAATGACTTAACGGACAAACTAAAACAAATAAATTAAGCACTAATGTTTTCACCTATATCTTGTGCAGACGTTATCATAAGGCATACATTAGAGAAAGAACTAAAACATTCTACAGGTTCAATCTACGCTACAAACAGTACCCTACCATCGGATTCTTATGAAAGAAACTTTTCCATTTGGCAAACATTTTTCCAGTATCTTTTTACTGTCCGTTTCGCTTTGTCATCGTTGACGAAATACGTTTATGTTAACTAGCGCGGGAGGCTCTATAGTATGTAAACAGGGGGCAGATCTTCATAGAAGTCTTTGTTGCTTTTATGTATTTACTTTGTGTATGATGATGATGACCTGAAAGCGTCCGTAAAAATGTCCAAAGTTAGACATTTTTAAGTCTATCTTAGCCCCTTATTGCTCTTCAACTTCCCGCCTCTGCCTAACAAATTCTTCGATGCTATTGTTGATTCTACGTGACGAGTACGCCCACAACACAAATGCTGCTGCCGGATAGTTGCTCCGGCGCTTCGATTGGGAGGGAGGAGGTAATCACCTCGTTAGGATCGCTGGTAACCGGGCCCATATTATGCCGCAGCATGTTGTACGACAGAGCAGTTGACGGTGTATACGGGGTGGAGAAGTTTAGTGCAATGCTTCCGGCTTTGTACATATCGTTCGTACGGTACCTGATGGACGTAGCAGTGGCGACAAAGGTGGTGTTGATAGCCTAAAAAAAGAAGGTCGTGACGTTCTTATCTCGCAAATTTTCATTTGGGCACAAGCGCAAGCCATTACGTTCTGTCCTGTTCCATCTTGTGCTATCTTTCCATGACCGGTGGCGTCCAGGTTGGTTTTCAGTGCTCGGATTCCGGCTATACTGGTGATGGTAGTAGTAATGCCTGACTATGGGTAAGGTACACCTTAACAGTGTACCTTACCCACACAGAACAGACAAACACACACACCTACACAAACACGCGCACACACAGTGACACCGTCGTATAGCCAGCCACATGAACAGCAGAACACTTCATACTGGCTAATGGCATGCTAGACTCTGCCGCCCTATAACGTTCTGTCGTGCTGGTTCTTTACCTACGGCCTGCACCAGCCCCCATAACCTTACGACCTATCCGTATTTCATTACCTGCTGCACGTTGCCTTTGAGACGCACGCTGAAAGAATCTCTCATTTTATGGCCTCTGTTTATCCTGTGGTAACTATCGACAGACGGCCTAGCAGGCCATCATCGTATGGATATTCACACAGTGCAGCGCATAAGTACACGTTTGATGTCTGTTCTTTTCTAGGGGTATTCGTCTTTTCTGTTAGGCGACGCAGACTGGACAGCGCGCTGTCATTAGGAAGGTAGTTATTAATCAATACAGCAATGTATCAGAAATTAATCCGAAATTCTATGATTAATGTTTTGACGAAGAGGTACACAGGAAACCCCTTGAACGCTGGCGGATTTCGTAAACCTTTTATTACATGAATCATGCGGGTCCTTTGTAGAACTCCGTGTCAAGGCTGGTGGTATTCTTGGTGTTCTTTTAGGTGGTATAGCTTCCAATGGCGAAAAACTTTTTTGAGAAGGAAACAGACATAATCTTAGGTGCTATTACTTACATTCAAAACCACTAACTGTCAGGTTATAAAACCCAAACTTGATTTCCGTGTACAAAGCGCAACGATCGGAACTCTGTCTACATAGCCTTTTTTTATATTACTATTATATAATTATCATGAATTATTATATAATTTGAATAGGTTACGTTTGACAACATTTAGAGGAATATCTAAACGTTGAGTTTTTGCTGCTTATTTGAAAATTGCAGTACCTTCTACTTGAAGCACATTTGCCGTGCATTTAGGAGAGAGGATGAGATTAAACTAATTCAATAAATATGCCCAGATTTTGAGACGGGTTGTCAAATACACGTACGTGTCACCAGAGGACCGCGCCTCCGACTGGGCATAAAAATGTTCTTGCATTCTGCCCAATAAGTATAACAGCTGCTCTTCGAATGTGATAACACAACACATTACGCTAAATATTCCATTTAATACCTTGTTACCATTTTCAGTAGCAACCATAAATATAAGGAGGTCACTATATGATAGATGCCAACTGGTGGAATTATTAAACTGGTAAGCACCCTGTGATCTGAAAGATCTCTTGCCAACGAAAATACTGATCTTCCTTTGACTCACGACTCACTGATCGTGTTCTCTAATGTATAGTTTATTTTATATACCAACGATATCATCTCGTTGTACACCATCTCTGAATGATCTACGCTCAGGCGATAGAGACAAGGATATTCGAAACGACTGATTAAAATTAGCCACCAAGTTATTTTACGACAATAGAACATTTACTACGCTAACTCGTTCTCTGAACCTAAATAATTTCATCAGGCTCGGATTGGAAAAGTTTAGTATCGCAAAGAAAAACGGACGTATCCTTGGCTATAAAACAGGAAGACGGTGGATAATTAGTTTCATACAATCCGAAATCGACCTATATTTTGAATTTAATTCACACGCACCACATTGATTGGAAATCTATGTAAAGTGAACAATATTAATTAGCTAGCTAGAACTACTTGCAGCTTAGAAAAACCATACGCCAATAAACGCCAAACCGAGTTTATGCCACAGCAAAATAAACGGCTGTTCTAGGACAAAAAGCTCTTAAATATTCGTTAGTTTCTCATGGCTCCTATTGATAAGCGGCTTTGCGACCAGTCTGAACGGGCAATAGTTAATCTGGAGCAATTCATGCAGGTCCTAGTTTCTTCCAATTAACTTGGTACTTCGAACTGCTGGGCAGTCCTCGGCACAGCAGATACCTGCAAGTCTACCGAATCATCCTCTATTTGTCTATATCAGATTTCTTTATTTGAAAAGTCGTGGTTGTGTTTAGTGATGAAATTTCTACCGAAACTAACTCACTTACACACCTACCGCAAAATCCAGTTGACAATACTTACCAAAAGAGAAAATTCAAACTAAGACGGCTCCCTCAGTCTAATGCCAATTGTTATACGTAATATTTTTAGAAATTCAATTTTCAGAAGCTTCTTCATCTTTTTGCGATGCTTCTATACTCTGAAGTGGATTGGCAGGTGGCAGAAGTTGTCGTTGTTGGTGACTTCGTAGACAGCGTCTCTCCTAGCTACTGAGTGATGCTTCGTAATCGCTAATCGTTTCGACGACGGTTCGCCAGCCATGGCGGACGTACACGAATGACTACACACACCCCTCCCGTCGTTCTCTTTCTCCTCCTTCGCTGTGTACATATTGAAAGTTGGCCAGCGATACATAGAGCAGCCATACATAGGTCGCCTCCTTTAGCTGAAGCTGTTTCTACTGCTCAAACAAGTTCACGCTTAACCGAACTTTCCAATCTTGTCACGCGCGTTTAGAAAGCCTGCGCGTTCGACGCCTGGCCCTGCAAAAGCACACGGTCACGAGTAGTGTCTACGAACCATAAACGGCCACCGGGATATTATCGGTAACTCCAACTTCGCACACCAAACCCTACTACACATATTACTAAACTCTATACCAGCCAACAGTTCTAGCTTAAGTAAAGTTTCTTCTAGCATGATAGCGCATAGTGCAGCAACGAGAAACGGAGTATATAGGCAATTTGGTTTTAGCGCTCTACCTTTTAACCTGTTCGCGGCTCTTTTTTTTGCGCTTTTCCTTGTATCCTTAGGTGTTCGACGCAGAAATAGGTCGGATCCAAGGCCGATAGAATAGTTTATCGAAGCCGCGTTTTGTGCCGCCGATTCAGTGATGTAAGCGCCGTGTTGAACGTGCCCTACGTTGAAACAGAAAGCAGATACGCTTTTGTCTAGATCGCTGGGTTGATAACTTGCGGTAGTGAGAAAAGTATCCAAGCCATCTATCGGACTGCGATCTACTGATCGGTTATGCAGTATGGAAGTAAACTAGCAGACGTTTCTAAATTTTGGGATAATTTAGGCAGTTGCAGGGACCTTTTCTACAGTGGCTTTAAAAATGGAAAATAATCACTGTAACTTAAAATGAATTTCGTAGCTAGTTCTTGTCCAACAACGAGTCATCACGAATATTATTATCGCGGCAAACACTTCGTTTTAGCTCGGTAAGATTTACAGCTAACTATTGATAATGAGAGAACACTTCCCTAGCATCATAGCAGGCCGGCCAATTATTTAATGCACAAACTTAATTTGTTTCGTCTTACCGGTTTATTTGTTTTCGATAATCAGCCATCCAGAACCCATAACGAAATTTCGCGTTTGTGATCGAATTTTTATACGCTGGCCGCGCACATAGGCCTAAGTTTATCTTGTATACCTTGGGCCATCTAGCACAAAATTGCTTTGTATATATTATTATGAAAAAGCTGTATCGCCTTCGATGTTAGCTTATCAATAGCCGCTAGCAAAATATAGCCCAGACGGAGGTAGGTCATGTTCTTGTGTCCGTATCTCACCTTGTGTCCGTATTCCGATTTATATGAGAATATTCAGTTCGATAAGCAAAATGGGGATGGTAAACCAGTTTTATTGGTTATCTTATCGAGGCATTAGCCGATCATCTTTGCTTCTTCTGCTCGGCTCACGCTTAAAACTTAGCTCCATAGATGTTCGGAAAAGTCCGTTCCACATTATCGCAAACGTTTTCAAAGTAACTTGATCAACTGCGAATAACTATATCGTAGCTATACCGATCTCTGCAAAACTAACTTACAATAAAGGTACAAGCTAAATATTAATAGGTCTATACGTTTTATTACATGGAAGCGATCGATATCCTTGCGTAGACATATGTGTGTCTTTATATAACGGTTTTCAGCGGGTTTCATCTCAAAAAGTATCGACCTTGTCTTGCTATGGAAGTGACCTATTACGAAAAGTTGGACTGGTTAGTAGTAAGCTGGAGAAGTCCGCGCAGTGGTTTCGTTTTCGAGAATAGGTAAAGCTAATGTCTAACGATAGTGTACATGAATTTTGAAACACTTGTCGTATACAACTCAAGGTCTGTACACCTCCTTAAAGCTGGTACATACGTCTATGTAGATTTCGTATCTGTTTTTGCTGCGGTGTGCTTCATTTAACTTCCATCCAGGATATAAAATAATACTATAACGTATATTTTCAATGCAGTCACTCGGAAACAAGCGTTATGAGAAACTTCGATTGAATACCCAGTTATCCTTTATTTCAAATAGCAGAATAAAGCAGGACGTGCATGCTTCACATGCAGCGAAAAGGTACAACTTTTAGAAAAAGCTCATGCGTGTACATGGACACATCTATCGAATCCGCGAATCCATGAACAATTCAGATTAGAGTATGGGAAGAAATTGTAAGAGCCTATCAATGAACTCATAAAAAATCACGCTGACTATCCGCGGACTGCAAGCAATATAGGTGCAAACTATTGTATTGACGACACGCAGGTCCACCATGGCGAGAAACCACGAGGTAATCTTGTTTCGCAAGTACTGTTCCTATTTGTTACGAGAGGGTAATTTTATCAAAGCGTTACTTTATATCACCGCTTCAGGTTAGGTTGTTACCAATGATGTAAGGAACATTAGTTCGCCAGGCCCTGACCTTCGGTTATGCGCAACAAAAGGATCTACAGTTTACTGCGTATTTCCACGAGGTCTGTAGTGGGTTGCAGCATCGGCGTACCCGTTTCATTGAAACCCTTTTCTTTGCCTGCGACAAGTGTATACCAGAGGAAATTCAAACGGAATTATGAAAAAAATGTCAGAGCATAGGATTTTCTAGTACATGTAAGGCATAAAGCGGGATGCGATTTACAGGAGTTGATTGATTTGGCTTTTTCTTTGCGAAATAGCCTTCATGCCATGTGCTACTGTTATAGGTCATCTGAATTCTCCAAATACGACGCCATAACCAACATTATTCACTAATCAGGTAATTTTCACCAGCCGATGCGCTGCGGCAAAGCTGTGCGTTGCCGCGATTCGTCGAAGCGACGCATAGAGGACGTCGTCCTCATAATGGGCGACGTTCTCTATGCGTCGCCGGCTCTAGGTTGCAAATTAACACGTTCAACGATTTGGACGTTCGCTTATTCTTATTGGCGTCATGGTAGTGCCGTGCTTAGGGATCATATAATAGAACTATATATATATATAACTACAATAGAAGTAACTTTAATTGGTAAAGTCATTGTTTTACCGCATTGTCACACCCTTTCCTTACGCGCTAACTACCTCCAGGCCGTTGTATGTCGGAATTATTAAGCAGCGCGTCGTATCGGTTTGTGTTTAATGTTCGACGCTTCGTTCCTGTACTTGGAGTTCACCACGACGCGCAACTTTTTTTAATACGAAAATATCTCAAAGCTAAGCCGCAGTTACAACGACTGTAAGGGGATAAGGAGTAAGATGGGGAAGGGACGAGTTCTTGCTGGAGTAACCGAGAGAAGCTGTTCGTGGTGGGCAGGACAACTTCGTGTCTGGTTTAGAATGAACCAAGTCAAACCGGCTAAAATTCAATGAAAGAGCAAAGCATTCGTTAGTTCGCCTGCCTGCGACTGCTGCTATACCGAGCGTAAGTGGGCGACAGAACGAGTCCATGTAGTTCGAGGTGGAAAAGAGGAAAACTCAAACAAAACTCCGGTACAGCCGTACTGCATTCTCGCTGGTGAATACTGCAAAGGCGGTCGTGCTACTGGCACCTTACATCTTCTATGAGGCTGCAACTGCGTCCCCAGCGCAAGCGACCCGCTGGCTGGCTGGCTGGCCGGCCGGCCGGCCAGAGGCCTCTGCCAGGGTCAGCTGTCGCGGCAGCTACTCTAAAATTGAAACAGCCAAGAGAGTGATCCTTTGGCCGCCTACTTCCACCGGCCTCTTACAGAAACAGCGAACGGAAGCTCATAGGACCGACGTCGATACTTCAGAAAGCTCACTTGCCTCTCCTTGCTTGCTACAGCCGGCCCAAGTCAAGCAGGAATTTGGAGGACGGTTGTAGTGAGCTCCGGAACAAGCATGCGACTTAAAAAGGCACACGAGGGCGCTTTAAACGTGCGAAGTCACGTGGTTAAAGAATATTGAAAATGGCCTTAGCGAAGGTGCCCGACGATGCTCCCGTATGGTTCGCCGTTTCCATTACCGAGGGATTCGGTTCGCATCGTGCCGTTTACTCCTCTGTCGGCCCCTATCGGCACGCACAAGTTATTTTCTATCTTCGGAAAATACAAAATATTTAGCGCACCGTACAGCACCAATGGACGAAAAGAAAGTAGCCACCAATGCAACTGTATCACGGCAAAATACGATCAGAGTTTAGAGAGCAAGGCCGCAACACTGGGAAAACGACAAGCAATTCTTGCTGACCCCGTGAGCAAGTTTGTACGATTCTTGTTTAAAGAGGATATAGGCCAAGACGTGATCGATGAAGTGTGTATAGGCGCGTACGCAGCACTAGTCTGTCTGTATTTGCGGAAACACATTACTACATGCTAAATCAGTATAATGTTCATATAATCGGTCTCGTTTTGTGATGTGTATAGTTGCATCCTTTTGCATCATGCTACATTTCTTATTGAAATCCCTTTGTACCAT
Source organism: Varroa destructor (assembly GCF_002443255.2). Lineage (NCBI taxonomy): Eukaryota > Metazoa > Arthropoda > Arachnida > Mesostigmata > Varroidae > Varroa > Varroa destructor. The sequence continues at coordinate 16,658,228 of NW_019211460.1, forward strand.
ATATAGAGCATTCTATTGGGCATGACGCGAATATGGTGCGGGCTAACTTTGAACGTAGTAAAGATGGTTCGGGACATTTAGCTTCACATTTACACCGACACTCAAATTCTTCCAATAAGGGAAACTCTAGGTTTTCTGTATAGACGATGTATCAGTAATACGTACCACCGTAATAGATAACGCTGACTGTTAAAGCCGAGTAAGTAAGTTTGTAACGCATTGTAGCGCATCGGTCAAGGCTAGTTCAACCTTGCGAAATTACCTGGGAGCGTATACAAAAATAAATAAGGACTCAAAGATGGACAAACGTTTTAATTATACCATGGCGATATTGTTTTGGCTGACGATCTCTACATTTTTAATTATTTCGTTTTGTTTTTATTTCCTCCGACAATTACAGGATTGTCGTTCTCATTTATGTGATTAAGTACCTCACAGATAACCTTTGTTGTGACTAGCTGAAAAAATAAAACTCTGCTCGAAGGTGCTTTAAAATTACGAGGTAGAATACAAGTTCTGGCAAGGGCACAATTTTTCCGTCAACAATTTAAAGCAGTGCTTAGCGTTAGGATCACAGGCGCATCACCTTTGCTCCATGGGCGTTGACCCCCGGAAATTTAGGCGTATGAACTATTTATGGAGTCGGGTTTAATCCATTCTACCGTAGAATAGGCTCTTTTACGGCTAATAGGTCACTAAGGTCCTGTCAAACAAACGACTTCTACTACTCAGTGGTACGATGAGATGAAAAGGCGCCCACGTCGCTTTTGTGGCTCTAATCGTTACGAACCATGCAGAAGATAACGTACGATATAACTGATATAAACAGCAATATCTAATATCCAGAATATTTATATAAAAAGGGTTCAACATTTCAGAAATCGTGAGTAGAGTATATGTTTCAGGCGAAGTCCACTGGTTATTTGGATTTGATTCTCAATTCGATGGTTTTTCAATGAGTGAACCGTACGAAGCCGTCCGGGGATAAAAAGACTACCAATATATGCACAGCGCGAGCTCATTGGGTATATGGCAAATAACGGAGAGAAAAATACCGTCCAATTTAGTGCTAAACCTAACATTTACATAACGTCCATCTAAAAATCTTCTAAACCTTCTAGACTCGGTTGTAACATTAGGATTAGAACCTTAGGATAAAGTAGAAGAGTATTAATCAGAAAACAAGGTATTTATGGTGAGGTATTCATGATATTTTTCTGTGTAAATGATAAGCGAATAGTACGTGCTAGGAGACCCGTGCGATATTAAAGTTTAAGTCGAAATGGGTCGCTGGTGCCATCAATCTAAAGCAATTCTTTAGCAGTACAATGACAAAAGCCGGCAGCATTATCTTACGTAGAGAAAATGTTTACAAAAAATATCCATGTAGCATTGCGTACGCAAACAGATGTACAAGCAAATGTTTAAAGTTTTACTGTCATTAAGCATTGATTTAGATGACTGGTATTAGCATGAAATAGCAGGTAAACGGCACGAACATATACCTAGACCTTTTTCGAACTTGGACCACGTGTTCAAGATAACCCATATAAGGAACTACAAAGCTATTGAGACTAGGACTAGTTTCATATGTAATGAGTCCTTTTGCTGATATAAGGCGTGCAAGTGTCGTTCACTGAGTTCCTACTACTCGTGGAACGGAAAAATGGTCCAGTTTGTCAATTTAGATGACCCCGACATGTTAATTGACCTTTGTACCGTGCAATTTTGGTCAAGATAGTTTGGCATTGCAGATCATTTTAGCTAAAATCGAAACAAATTTAGAGCCAACGCTGAATGTTAGGCGCGCTGGTGCTAATAAGCCTTGGTAAACACGATCAAAAATCACAATCTTTTTATCTCTTTTCAGTGAGCGGCAAACATTTGCCAGCGGAAATTAGTTTCTAAAGACAGGCCACTTTCAATTAGGGGAAAACGAACAAAAAATCTTTTTTATATGTGTAAGCAAGCTGCGGTCGGATCGCGCGACCGCCAATGTATTGATAATTTTGCTACGAAATGCCTATCGCTGCATAAATTTCGTCTGGTATTGTAAATGACTCGATCATGAATAAGTATATTCTTAAAACGTTGAAAATTTCTGCAGTCATAATGCTTAATTCACAACAAATACTACGCAAAGTTTAATTGTAACACAAACAGTACTACGCTCGTCTAAATTGAACCGATCCCTTATTTTTGTGATGGAATGTTTTTATTTTTTTAAATGTATTTTATTTTATGGGATGGAGTAAATTCTTGTCAGCAATAGACGCTGTTATAACATGTGGCGTTGCATACTTCATTTTGCTATCGTGTGAACTTTCACAAGGTGCATGCTTGCTAAGATTTATGATTTCCGACCCTACTCAGACAACGCACACGACGTACCGTTCATGCGACCTAATTACTACTGATCAGGAATATCCAGGGTAAATCTAGGAGAGGGTCCCAAGTGTTCTAGATGCGACTTTTACGTAGCCTGGTTACCATTTACATGAGACACATGCTCCTATGTAGCACTGTTACCATGTAAGGTGGCAGATGAGGGTAATCCCGGTAATTGACTAAGACTAGCTGACACTAAAGGTCATAATAGAATAAAAGCTGAAACTAGTGATTTTGTGTGTCATTTTGTCAGTTTCTTCTGTTTACAGCTTTGTTGTTTTTTCCGCTAAGAATCTTACCTACCCGTTAGAATAACTTATAACTACCCTAATAGGGGACGATACAAACACTTCTAACAACCCTAGTTTCAACAATGTATACCACGGTTCAAGCAACGTATGCAACTGGAATCTCCCTTTGAAGCATTATCTTATACCAGACATTACTAAATACGCGTTTTTTTTTACACAGCTAGTTGAAAATCGTTTTTGAAATATCTATCTATACTTTTTACTTTTCAAGAAAAGTGAGATAACGCCTTCTTGAAATGTCTTCCGTTTTTTTGTTACACCTGTCAATGCAATCAGGATTTTAGAGACTGCTAAGCGTTAACGTTTACGTTCACTATCTACGGCACGGCAGCGGTTACGACCGCGTAACGCTCTATGCCCATCTAAGACCCGATTACACCAAGTACAGAGTACTCATAACGTATCGTTTACGTAATGTATCGAGATACACCTCTCGTATAGCTATTTCCATTATAGGTTCGTACGTCTACAAACACACGGTAAAGAAACTAGGCCATTCATAAAATTGTCGTGCGCCGAATTGCTGTAGTAGATGATTAAAAATGCCCCTCGACCTCGAGGTCGTAATGACTCTGGAAGACGTTTTAGTAATGACAAGGTAAAGATCTTTGTTCTTCGGATGCTGTTTGTTGGTGAAAAGAAGCGAAACTGGGCTCGCCTGATCGGGCCGCAACAGGCTCTCTGCTTGCTAACATGGGGCCCTCCTTGATTGCAATCATTGGACGAACAATGAACCGAGTACTCACGTAGCGGCGGGACTGTAGATAGCGATATCGAATGTCCCCCGTCGAAACATTGATTAATATGTTCGCGGTTCACCCTTGGTCTTCATGAGAGCTAGACGGCCTCCTCGACTCAAGGTCGGAAAGGAGCCTTCGCAAAGGCTATCAATTGCGCTTGCCGAGGCAATCTACCGTCGAAGCGTCTCTTCTGTAACAAATCACTGAAAGCATCCAGTAAGGAGTTTATCAAGATTGATAGGGCTCTTCCCCCTAGGGATTAAATGAGAGCATACATGGCATGCGTACATAGACGCAAACCAATAGAAACTGCGGGGCATAGAAAGACACTGTTTGGCTTGGTTCTTCTTTCTCTAGTTCCTTTTTACTTGCTCCTATACTTTGAACTTGGCGTTCCGGTTTGGTCACTGACGCTGTCATGTGTGCCTTTACCAATTAGCTGGTGCTGCTCTGGGAACCTCTCACACGGCATCGTCTGCTAGCCATTGATCTGGGTGGGCAGTGTAAGTATTACCGTGCGCAGAGTTGGACAAATGAACGAACTATTCAATGGAAGCGAGAGTCGTAAACAGAATATAGGATAGTTGGGCTTAGCTGGCGCCAGAAAGAACATAAAGTAAAAAAGATATACACTTTGTTAAGCACTAGAGTTAGTTCAACAAATACGTTCGTGCGAGGATAACGCAGATATATACTGCTGTAGCGTCAAATACTAACGTCCCGAAACGTTATTAATGAAATTTAAAATTTCAGAAAAGTTTTTGCTCTCTTTATCCATCGCTCTATGTGTGTGTATCTGTGCGAAATTATTTATTTTAACGCTGGTTTATTTCGAGTTAAGTGTATAATGAGAATCATTGTTGAATTAGTTGTTCCCATGAAAGCGTCATGCAGGAATTTGAAATGGATTTGTAAGTCATGAAACAAATATGTACGATTCTATGCATCTCAAAGAGCTTTCTTTTTGATGCTTTCTTTGCTCTTCATCACAAACCCTGTTAGCACATACGAGTGCGCAAGGGGGCATTCGGTAAAGGAGTTCCTTTCAGAAATCTCTATAGCCTTTTATTTACCATTTGTAGTTTTTGCAAAAAAACTGAGAACTAAACTTTTTATTACTACAAGAAGCTACGGGTAATGATGAGAATGCCGAATGATAATAACTAACACTTCTAATGATGTGTACACAATCATTATTTACGCCCTTTCTAGGAACTTTTATATAGAGATAAATTCGCATACACGGGCTTTAGTCCTCTATGAATCTATTTTCGTTCAAACATTCTATGGGGAGTCGTCAATTTGGCGGCATTCGAAATTTAACTATGTTTCTTTATAGTAGTATAATCGAAACAGTCGGATGTACAGAGACTTCAACTTAGTTCTGAGATGAAGCTGAAGCATCGAGGTAGCGCTAGTGCAGTCCCGAATCTAAAGCGTAGAAAAGACTTGGCTTTGGTTAGTTTACGAACCTCACTGCTGGTCGACAGTAATGCATGGGCATCACAAATTTCGGAAACTCTAAAAGGAGAAAGCTTCCTGCCTAAAGGTGTCTGGAGGTAAAAAATACTCGACCCAAATATTCAACGGACATCGGGATTTCCAGTCGTACCTACACCGAATTGAAAAGTGCTTCTTGGAAACATGCATGTACCGCGAGGATACGATACGAGATGGCGCAGAGTATACGCTGCTCTTTAGCCGAGGGCTGTAAGAAGAGGTGGCAAAAAAAAAAAGAAAAATGGCTTATGGGAGGTAAGTCCAGTGCTAGAAAGCCTCCTTCGCGGTCCCCAGAAAAAGAATAAGAACTTTTGTCGAGTTAATTTGCTCCATGATCAACGAGTGTTACATAGAACTCCAAGTCATCGCTACGAAGTTTCTACTAAAAAAAAAGAAATAGTCTGGGCCGAATGCGCACACAAATAAGATTTGCAGCGGTGACCTTGCAACACTGAGGTATTTTTCTGTCCGTCTTTGTCGGTTTGCAGTTTTCCTGAATGCAAATTCAAACTGGTTCGAGGTGTAGCTTGAGACTATATTTGAGAATTACTAGGTAGTGTTTTTGGCGAAAAAACTACTTCCGCTGGAACTCAATCTCATACCCGACCCACTTTAAAAGAGGTTTCGTGGTCTTCAGTTATAGCATAATTTATTTATCGACAACAATAGAACAAAATCGAACTCTACATGATATCAAAGCAAATTTCGTTCATTCAAGCGCTTTGCGACAATAAACGCGCATTTGCCAAAGTTTTAAGAAAATATCGTGCATAGTTCTGGTCGACCAGTTCGCGTACTGACAGCGGCCTAAGGAAGCTTACAAACGATCTCAAAAAAATGGTCCTGTGCAAGACAGGCCATATCTAGAACCGCCTTGGGCTGTTCAGATGAGGAAAATATCGCAGTGGCTCAGAAAGGTGCCAGATAAAAGTCGAGCGTTTTCATTCGATGTTGTGCACACTTTGTCTCCTATTTTGCATTTGGATCACCCCTACAAAGTCCTTAACGGATACAATTAATGGGCCACAAAACTCGTAGGAAAAAGCCGCTTTGTCGGTCATCGAATCTTGAAAAAGTTACCTTCCGTAGCCGTTGCATCCCTGTAAACTAACGCTTCCCGATCACTTCATTGGGAGCTATGTGACAGATAAGGTTTATGTTAAAAACAGGTAGCTGTCTTGAATCTAAAAATTAGTACTAGAGAAGTAATTGAGTCGACTGACCTTCAATCCATATGTTAACCTATCATACAAAACTTTGGCGCTTGATTGTACCCTTCATAGTAAAATTTGGAAAATCATTTAACCTTTGGTGTATTACTATTTTATTGCTACTTATTAGTATTGTTATTACACGTATTATTTGTATATCATTTTATGAAGACTTCGTTCCACAGACGAACCGTAGAGGCCTCGCTCATATAAATGGATTCGTGTTTCTCTATATACAAGTAGTAATGTATTACTATTTAATGCAAAAGACTCGGTCATTAAAAAGAGATTATACAGTTAGAAGTGCCTCATCCGGTAGGCCACGTGACAATTAAATTCATCATATTCAAAATCGAGAGGCACCTGGGCCAATTGAAGTGAAAAGACCACTTTAAGTAAAAGTAATTACTTCTACCATTTTCAGTGCAGGAGCATCACCATTATAAGAGGACCTACCTATTCCAAGCAGGGAAATTTTTTCTAGTAAAATGTTGTATCGTTAAGAAACATTTTTTACAGATTCGGTGGAAATGCATTTGAAGCCAAAATATGATCTTTTATTAAGTGTATACGGATACGCTATCACATACTATCCGTTTGAATGCAAAGTGTCATATACTCACAAGTATTTTGCCCTATCTCGCGTTCTGAATGCTCGGTGGACTAAGCTTCCAATGTGAAAAATCCTTGATGTGAGTTTCATCCGCCAATAAGGAAAACGTAACTTCAAAATTTTGCAGATAGTTATTCCTCTCGTAATCTGCTGATCTCAATAGTGTGCCGCACCGTCAGAACAGCGTATTTCGGGAGTGGATATCTATCTCTTCTGTTTGCCGTACACCAAAACAAAAGCTACCGATTACCTACTTTCAGAAGTTGCAGTATGTTTTTACTGCTCAGAATCTATGTCAGTACTTTAGCCTCATTGGCTTACATTTTATTGATCGTACCAATCTCGTAGAGAGGCACGTGTACGTCTTTGCGAAGACTGCGTATGAGACACCGCCTAAGCATGGCTTCTAAGGAACTTTGGAAAAACCGGTAATTCGATCGCAAAAGGAGTCGCACCATGGCGCTCTGGCCTAGGAACAGCAACTGGCACCAAACAACCTCCTAGGTCCAATCCCCAACGATTTGATTCTCTCAAGGAAAAAATAATGGCCAAACCTGTCGAGCATATGCGCGAAATCGAACTGACTGTATCATATGCACAGACGGAGTGCGATTAGATGCGCAAACGCGTTCATGGCCTAAGTCTAGGGATTGTGCGCCATTAGACCGTTCTGTTCAGAAAGCATGCTCCCTAGGGATCATGCCGGTTATTTGATGCTGGAAAGTGGTAAACAGGAACAGACGTCGCAACAGATTTTCGGAGTAGTAAACGAACTATTCGACTCTTAAAGCTTTAAGTTAAGACAATAGACGAAGGGTACCTCGAAAGAGCAAGCAGCTCTCTTAAAAAAAGTTAGCTGTGTTGCATCTAACATGCAGTGCCTGCACTCACGCTTAATCCTACAGGGTTCTACAGAGAATATCTAGATAGAAGAATAGAAAGAATTTGACGCCACTAAAGCACGCATTGGTTTTTTTTGCGTAAGTTCATTGAAAGTTGGTTTATTTGGCTATATGTACCTATACACATTCAAAACATCCTAGCTTCTTCAACAAACGCGGATCTACCCTTACGAGTCAGTGCAGCTATGCTATCATATGGAACAAACTTTTATGAAGCAGGTACATCGATTCCGTCTTCACGAAACGTACGAGACGGTCCGTGTGTTAGTCAACGTATCGCTTGATTATAGCACGAATGATAACTTACCTGAAGGCGAAGAAGCAGTGGTGTGGTGAGTAATAAAGCAGTTTATTAAATGAGCGATAGTATTGTTATGCATGATACTCTTCCTTGCTGAGTTGGACTCAAACATGCATCAGTGCCAATCCATTGGTTTTAAAAGAACGATCACTGCTGCGTGACCGGCGTCAGTATGCTAGCTTTTCACCCGTGTTATGAAGTGCTATACTTCCTTGACTAAGGAACGCATAAACAGTTGTGCTTCGTGTCAGCAGTCTAAATGCTGGCTCAGTGTTAATATCTGTACCATCATTGCTAGAATTCGACAGAGGCTTGCAATGGTCACAGTGAAGCGTATTGAATACTTTAGCTTCTTTGAGGATATCTCGAAGTCCAGTGAACTTCGTTCAACACGAACTTAAATCTCATACAATGCTAGGCCCATACCTCATCGAAGTGACATGTTTATCACAGTTTGGGGATCCTCTGAACTCATGGGAAGGCTTTTTCGTTGTGGAAGAAACACATTTTTATAATGTTGCTGCATTTACGACCTGTCCTTGTCCTATCGGACCAGCACTAACACAAACTAAACAATATAAACAGCTGACGTTCTTCGTTGAGGAAAAAGACAAAAAACCTTTGATGGCTAGTAAAGCGGCTAGTAAAGTATGGTTTCGAGAAACAGACCTTACGACGACATAAAATAATTTCAAGTTACAGGACATCCTTGCTGTTATCGCATTGAAACCCCTTTTCCCTCTTGTCGTCCGGGCTGGGATGAGGCAGGTTCTCGCGCTTTTTCTCTTTTCTGTTTATATAATACTGCGTGTCACTTGCTTCTAAGTAGTCCCAAGAGCAGGAGAAGCGGCCGAGAAAGGAGCAAACAAGGACAACTACTCCTGGGTGCACGAACAATGCCACCTACTATCCAAACTTAGCCCAGTTCTACTCCTAGTAAGGCCCTCGTCCCTTTCGATCTGCCTAGCCTGACTAGGATTGTCCTCTTATCCATGTAAGATATGTATCGCTCCCTATATGATATTCCTCAGTATAGTACCTTTTCTGAAAACTCTGTGACTCAAACGGTTGCCTAGTCTAAAACGAACTGTTAGCTGGAGTAATGGTGGATTTAGTTCGAGGGGAGCGGCCTCCAAGACTTGAGGCCCATGCAAATTCAAAAACCGATATTTGACACGTACAGCAGTAACACAAACAATAACATCAGTATCAAGGTGAAGTAACAGTATCAGCAATACCTGCTTTTATCCGTTTACTTGACACACGGGAGTCCCAGCCTGTTGTGTACCATTTGAACTACAACAAGAGGGAAAGCCGACAAGAGAGAAGATGTATATTGCGTATAACATGGAGAACTGCGAAGGAAATCCCGAAGGAAAAAACAGCGGCGAAGCTCTCGTTATATTACTAACAATTGGTGATTTATGGACGCTATAGCTCTCGAAAATCTACTGCCATTGGCGAGCATCGTACTATGAAAGCTGTTGATTATATTTATCACCTATTATTGGTATCCGTTGTTGGCACTGGTAGCCGATCAATATCCGAACGTGGACAATAGATTTTTCGCTGATTGTATACAGAATAACAAATAATGCGCCGAGCCAATACGTATCGTATCGTATCCTCGTGTCTGTTATTATTAAAAAAAAAAAAAAGCAAATGGATTTAAAATTGAACAACCGTCATCACGCACCTTTCGGTGCTCTGACTTCTCAACCTGCTAGATTGTTATCGAATGAATATATACATACTTGTCTATCTTCTTTAGAGCAGACATTTTCTTTAATACGACTTCGGCCAACGTACGCATATACAAAGCAATTAATTGCAAAGTTAGGACCGGCACGTTATCGGGTAACTACGGTAGCCGATAATGCCAAAGTGCATATCGCAGCGTGCATTTCACCACTGACCGAATAGAACTACTAGGACTAAGGCAAACATTGAGGGTATAGGCGATTATTACGTTCCGTCGGCTTATTACGTCTCGAATAACGTTACCGCACGTCTTTATTATAGCAAAAGGTACCAGCGTTCTTGAGCGAGAAGCAGAAATACGATGGGTGCTCAAAATCACTAGATGTCTTGACCATTTTGGGCTTCTTTTTTTACTGCACGCAAAGGCATCGTACAGTCTCAGGTGTACTTTAGGAGCAATGCAGTAGCTGCACAGAACGATACCCACTGCCAAGCAGACAGGGGCAGCAGACCCAGCAAAAGATACCTATTATGTTTGGGCGAGATCTCTACTTTTTCAATGCGATTGGTGAAGCTTACGCGCTAACTAAGTCAAACTTGATCTTTAAACAATAATAAGATTAAACATGCGGGAAAACTAATTCTCGAAGGTTGCATCGCAGCGATGATTGCTAGAACCTTCAGACAGGTAATACGTAGAGCGTTTTTTATTTACTTTCAAAAAATGTCTCAGCGACAAACTCTGCGAAAATTTCATTCGCAGCGATACGTGAGACAAAAGCTAAAGTTATCAAGTAACAAACGGAAACTACAGTACGTATAGACCCACTAAACTGATCAACAAAAGATTGATTTCACAGTTGTCTAGTATAATTGTACTAGAATTAAAAAAGTTATTTTATCCGTATCAAGAGGTGAGATAGAAGATCGGTAAATAACCATGAGAAAGTGGTATTAGTTTATATGAACATATACTATTGTAAAGGGATGTCTTGAAATGATCAAACGTTTAATTTCAATATGATAAAAAAAAATAAAATCCTAATTGCAAGAAGCAAATTAAGCGGTTAATGCGCTATCCGATTGGTTGGGTAACATAAAGTTCTGTCACCTCGAACCTCACTCCTTAATTTTCAAGTTCGCAAAGTACAAATACTTGTATGCTATATCTTTTCGTTTAATCGCATATATCGTACAATATTTATGGATAACGGGACCTCACTCAGTAACCCCTGGCTTGTCAGACTATGCCAGAGCTTTGTATTGTGTTGGCCAAGATTCTAGAAGTTGACATTTAAGAAGAAGACGAAACACGGTACCATAGCTGACTCACACATTTAAGGCGTGGCTACATTATTTTCGTAACCTGACGAAACTCTGTGAAGTCTTCTTATCTAGTCGACTAAAATGTTTGTTTCTTTACTTTCTGTTCAAATTAATTGTAACGTCTGTTTTTTCTCCTTGTCTGAAGTTATGAGGACAAAGTGTATGATACAAATAGTATTCAACCTGGGGTCCCTTCGTTATTAAAATCAAATAAAGAAGTTACGAAATTGGGCTACAATGGTTAGCGTCGTTCAAGAAGCTAGCTGTTAAGTAAAAGTTGCCAATTTCGCAGAGTAAGTGTTGCGGTAAACGCTTTAACAGCATTTTTTTCGGGCTCGTGTCCCAACGAATAACAGATACTTCGCTTCGGGTAAGTATGAGAGATGTATTTTCTAAGCAAGGCAATAATCAGTTTAACAGCGAGCGGCTAACCTATCCAAGCAAGGTTCCATTATTGTCAGGCCTCTAGGTTCCTACCTATGCATATGCACGCAAAACAGGAGTACTCCTTCGATAATATTGAATTTCACTTTTTTTTAGTTTTTTCTTGCTCGACCCACTTAGTTGTTGTTCTTTTCCATTGGGCGATCGAACGGGTACCACCGGAGACGCAGATCTTGCAAACTCAATAGCCCAAACAGTCAATAATCTCATTCAGCCATTATAGAAGGAAGTGCGGGATCAAAATAAGACTAGAAGACTGGAACACAAAACTTAACTACTCGAGCTTTAGAAGATAATGAAAAAAGCAAACTATCAAAAAAATTTAATTTGGCATTTTCCTAATAATGAGTTCTCTAGACTTTAATTTTGCCTAACCGTTAGAGTATATATAGTTGCTCAATCACGTACCCTTACGGGGATTATTAAGGCTTATCTTTAGCGACACTTCAAACTCTGGCTGTGTTTCGACCGTCAAGCGGTCTTTTCACAGGCCAAATCGAAATTTCACTAACGATAGCTATTCAAATCTGCAACTAAACCAAAGTTCTTACCATTTTTTTATAAATTTATTTCGGTTACAGATGAGATTAGCAATGATTGCGGCTCTTGTTGGAACTTTACTTGTTACGGAGGCTTATGGCTGGAATAGTATCAGTTATGCAGGTGTACTTCACGACAATTTCTGGCTTAGTCTGCACAATAGAGCTGCAGTATGTCACTCACCTGAAACAAATTGCCATAAGTTAGAGAATCCCCGTCAAGCCATTCTCTGGACAGTACGTGGCTTATGGCCAATGAGAGGTATATATAGCGTGATCCGACAATGATCATGGACAAAACGTAGAAACCTGATAGCAAACCTTAACCCAGGCTTTTAAAGAGTTAGCTATCAAATAGCATTCAAAGTTTAGCATATATGTAAGACTGTTTATCTCATCAAGATATTGACACAAAATATCCACTTGTGCGCATTGTTACCATGATATGAAAACATGGTATATGCACAAAGTACATAAGTAGGTGTTTTTGAATCTTTCTTTTTTTGAAAAACCGGAACCGTAATCGTAAAAAACCGTAAAAAAAACGTAATCGCTTATTTGAAATCAAGTAAATAAAGCTTTGGCAAAATATTGTGACACGAAGCAGGGTACGTGGAGATTTACTGTGATAACAACAGGCATCTATACTATTAATGCATACATATGCGTTATGCGTCCGCAGGGCATAGAAATTTTACGTTTACGAGCCCCAACGACACATTCCACATCGACGAAATCAAGTGTATCCGTGACGACCTCAATCGCTTCTGGCCGAGTCACAACAGCAGTAACGAAGTCTTGTGGGCGGACGAGTTCATGGAATATGGAACATATGCAATCTATCAGGGTACAAAGGTCACAAACGCGCTCGAATACTTCAACGTTACCCTGCAGCTGTATAAACATTTTGACATTTCTAAATGGCTAACAACTGGGCACATTTCGCCCAGTAATAAGAAACCGATTTCCAGAAGAGATATCCAAAATGCCGTTTCCCTACGTTATAGTAGTAGTTTCTACTTATATTGCCAAGGTCAAAAAAATGGCATAGATATACTTTGGGAGATTCGGTTATGTTTTGATAGTAACCTTCAGCCGGCATCAAATTGTATCCCACCGGAGATGACCTGCCACACTTGGGGTGTCTGGTACCTGGAGGATTCGCTCATCAGCAAAGGTACCCCTAGCACGACGTTTGTAGTAGCAGTTACAATGATAGCTTTATTCATGTCAAGAAACTAGATTCGACAAATGAATTTAAGTAATTTGCAGTTTTAGCGTTTCAAATTAATACTCTTATATAGTTTCAGCTCAGGGAACAAGGTGTGTATGTAACATATTGTTTCGGTCTCCATTTCAAAAGAGTAGCCTAAACGTTTGCTACTGGACGACACACTTAGAAACCAAAAAAAAAATACACACATATATAAAATGTTATTAGAATAATACAATTTACACTTCCCTCTTATTAGATGCCTCCACCACCGAGCCATATTGAAAGTAAGATTAGGAGAAACACTAAGTTCAAGTCATGACACTGAAATTACAAAACAGATAATTTAGTATAAGTTACTAAAGTCGAACGATGCTGATTTGTCAGTTCGTTTTAGTTCTGATGTCCTTTTGATCACTGTTCAAAATTTTAGTAAAGATGATTCCACAGATCCGATTTTTTGAGAAGGCTGAATAGATTTCTTTTGGTCAATTGTTATTATCGATTTGGCCCAGTTCTCTCCTAGCTCTTATTGTAGTAGTGTAGATGCAGTGCAGCCCGTTTTAATAGCACAATAATAAACAAATTTGCATAGTAAGCACCGTACTAGCATCGTCTACTCTTTACTGCCAATTCTAGGCTGTCTTCTGCAAACGCTGTAAGATCAAGCCAATTTGAAACGAAGTACTCCAAACCATTGCTGCAAAATAACTGGAATCAGATTGTTTTACGGTGTTTTCTGTCGCTTACTTTCGTTAAATTAACCTACCCGTTAAGAAATCGTATAGCTATCGACCTTTTTTTTACGTGTTCACGTAAGCAGGTAAGTTTTACGAAGTGATCGATATACGAGGGTTCTGCGACCTTTGATCCATTTGCTGCATTAGTCGTGATTAGTTCTCTAGCGTCAAGCTGATTTAGCCGTATTCTATAACACGATTAAAATTGTAGCATACAATATCTACACACGTACGTAGTAACGGTAATGATAAGAATGGTCGTGCGATTCCAATGCCACGTCTGAATGGAGTATTAAGTAGGGGAACACGTCCTTGATTATACGTTAGTAACGCTAAATAAATGAATTGTAGGCTGCCAATAAGTTGGTGAAGGGCCTATTAAACATACTGTGGTATATAATTTTAAGTTAACGTAAGATTTTTAGTTTTATTAGCGTATAATAGAAGATGTAGGTGTTCATTTTTATCCTATAGGATTTTATAACTGACTTAAGTTTTTTGCAGATACAACTAGCCGTCTCAGCACTCAATTAGTATCAAAGACCAATGCAAATGATTACGACTACAGGCCTACCCTTGAATCCGTCAAACATTAACTAATCTTTTTTATATAGTTGCACCAACATCTTCGATAGGACAGCAGTAGGTTTACACCATATTAGGACCACTGCAAGGCTTCTACGAAAGCCTAACTTATCAGTTATTTATCACTGTGGCATAACAGCATTAAGGGTATTACATTAAATCGTATATCGTAACTCATTCCATGATATTCTGCTTCAAAAAGCCTTCAGCGAGAAGCTTTCCCTCAGTAAAATTATTTAGGCTGAATTTAATAGATATCCTTTCTACAGTTAATAGCAAACTAATCTGCCCCAGCCCTATCGCTCGTCAATACGCTTTCATTGAGCGTTGACTCGAGCAACCAGAACGCTAAGCATGTTCGGCTTATTGTATGTGCACGTGTGGGTGTTCTTTGCGAATCCTTTTCATGACTTGTAATGGGAGCAGTCAACAGCTAGCTGGCGTTTCTTCGTTTACTCAATTGCAGGCATCCTGACCCAGGTAGAAGCGGACCACGTAACGCTGTCCACAATTTAGTTTTACCCCCACTCCTACTCATCATTGGGATAGAGATTTTAATTGCAAGGGGTCTTCAGCCCCTGGCCTTACACCTACTGATGGTAGGATATAATTTATCCTTCCGATAGGTCCTCTTGCTCAGTCGCCTAGTTTTCGCACCATTAATAGATCAAGAAGGTGACGAGAGCCGGGTCCAGGAGTAAGACCGCGGAGGATCGGTAGGCTAACCTAAGACCGAAGTCTGATCCAGGGGTCCTGCTGAGCTGGAGTGCGGCAGGTTTTTCCACTCATTCTACCGAGCTTCTTCTATAGCACATAGCACAGGTCGTCTTTCACCTACTGCTCTATTAGAATCGAGATGCTAGTAGGGTCGGGCTGCCTAAGCGGTAAGCAATCTACCAACCCGAACCGCTGAGATGGGCTGAAAGTGCGAGGTGCCCCAATAACTTCCCGTTGTGTTGGTTTTAGTAGAAATGCTCGTACGCGACTCCTCTTTTCTGGGTAGGACTAATTGTCTTCCGGGTCATCCGCTCGTTTCGGACCCGATTATTCCCCTTCTTTTTTTACCCCTTTGCCCTATTAAGCCTGTATTCTCCCCACAGTTATTTTTCTTGCCTCTGTATCCCTCCCCAAGGAATCGCACACTCTCAGCGCAGCCACTCCATATGCATACCCCGTCCTGACTGGCTATGTGCAGACATGGGCAGGCCCCTAGGAACCCAGACCAAGCGATTTACAGCATGACGGCAAAGCGTTGCTAACGGTCTTCTGCGGGCTGTACGTTATGCTAATACCACAAGCAGCATTACCAGAGTTCTCGGCGTCTCGTCCTGATTAACTCCTATTGGTCAGACGCCTGTCTCGGACAATTATACTCTTTGAGTATTGTTATTATTATTATGCAATGCCTTCAATCTGACAAGCAGTCAATCCTCTATCCAGTACCCCGTGGAGTATAAAAGAAAATGCGAAAAATAATGGTATATCATGTAACGAACCTAGATCTTGCGTATTCATAATGAATGCGGATAGTGCGGAGCCGCGGGTCGTACCCTCGCTGGCGTGAATATAAATGAGGTTGAGTGAATAGAAGAGCTGTAAATTTCTTCATTTTATGAGCAGTCAATGTCATAACGGGTCAATATTTGAAAAAAATGGCCGATTAGCAAATGTTTTGCTGCCACTGCCTGCGGTTACGTGTAGAAACTAATATTGCTTTATGTGCCAAGCTCCGTGACAAGGAATATAATGGATATATCATGAATATTAAGCGGAAGCTTTTCTCGCAGCAAAAAAAAACACAGGGAACTCATTCTCTCTGTGATAAATATACAGTGGACAGTAACATCTTTCACGACGATGTATAGAGTATTTATCCGAGTCCAAATTTCATACAATGGACCGTTGCTCCTGTAATAAAAGTAGGTGTTCAAACTGGAAGGAAGCCCAACTTCTTTGAACTTGGTAGTTAGTTGAAGTATAGAAAATTGCATTAACTTTACTAATATATCGAAAAAGTTTTTTTTTTTTTGAAACAATACAAGTTGTTTATTTATTTTCACACGTTTCTATCGGGTTATCTCTCCTTTCCTTTCCTTTTGCGTGTTATTCTTATCTTCCTTTGTTGTGGCAAAGTTTTTGTCTATCAAGCAACACAGTGACAAGTTACGTCACTGAAAGGCCAAAGAAAGCGAAGAGCTTTTTTTTCGCGGTATTTTTCTTCATGACGGTCAAGTCCGTCCGGAACTAGCCGGAGCGGGAAATTGGTCTTTACCCTCACACGAAGCTTGGGATGGCGATCAAACACTTAATGCCCCTATAAGTTCCAATAGAGAAGCGATGACTTCATGATGACGGCTAGGCGGCCCGCGGGAACGTAAAAAACCTACTGCCTTTGGGACATTTTTTCTCTCAAAAAGCATGTTCACAAGCCGTGTAAGTAGTCGACGGGTTTTAAAATACTTCCTGCATTTCCGACAGGCGAGTAGGTTGGTGCTGTGTGCTCCGGATAGGGCAGATGAAGGTTTTGTAGAAATTTTTATGTTGGCTAGGAGTTCGCTTGAGACAAATACACAGTGCCTTTGCGCAATTGTTCCTGCTGTCGGTGTGAATGATTAAAAAAGGACGACCACATTTAAAAAACCGATTCTTTTTTTAGCAAGTTAGTTTTTTGGCAAATTTTACTGACTTGGCCAATGCAGGCTGGCCTCCTCGAGAAAATTTAATATGGCTCATCTTTATAAAAGTTATTTGCATACAAAAACAACGTTCTATGATAAATGAACAAGTGAGTGGTAATAGTTGGCAACAAAATTTCTGAGCTTATTAAGTTTCGCAGTGATACAAGTATTGACAATGCGAACTTATTTGCTAAAAACTGATTTCTCGCTTATTAATTTTACCAAAATCATTGAGTGTTCCAAGAGCCGTAATTATCTCAAAGATAGTTACGTTTGAAATAGATTATTATCATTACAGGTTTCTTTCATTTCGTTGATCTTAGTCGTCGGCCCCTTTCACTAGTCTTACAAGTTCATTTGTACGTAATAATAGGCAACTTCCGAAAATATTTAGTAAAAGTCTAGGCTTGGAAACGTAAAACTGCAACGAGTCTCTGACCAGTTAACGCAAACTCTGATTAATAATACTTAAGCTTTCATTTAGCGAAGTATTCCGGATTGATGCCCACTTTAGCATAGTCGTTTAGTTCTCAAATACATTATTTATAATTACTTAACCTCGAACTAGAGAACTAATTCTGTTAGCCATTCAAGCCGCATTATTGCGATCGTTACTCTTATGTAACCACTTTACTGAGCAAAACCTTGTCTAATAACCACAAATAGGTAATCCTTGTCCCCTTTTTTGGCTTAGATGCCACTCCTGTCGCTGCTAAATGCCTCCGACATCAACGAGCCCTTCTCTGCGATGTAAGCACCGGTAGGTACTAGTTGTCGTTCAGTAAGCTTCTCCGTATTCTTCGTTGTCCACTCGGTGCCCTATAGTCGAGCAGGTACACCCAATCCTCTCGAGGACTAGAAAATTACGTCCACCGGTCGTGTCGCACAAGAGTCGACAATGTAGAATAGCCGTAATATATCACCACCTTTTAGTTTGCTGACGTATTGGTAGCAGATCTGGTGGAAGCTTTTTTTATTTAGAGGCTTACCTTTCGTTACTCCGTAGGTGAGAGGCGCTATGGCTCGAGGGCAAATTGCCTGGGGCATTTTGATTGTCATTTCGAATAGCAGCTGCTACTGTTAAAACCAGTGCATAATGGCTATTTTGTGCAGGCATGTCACCTGGTACTCCATTCATAACCTGTCCCACAATATTTATAGGTTCTCTTTGTCGTACTTCTGTTCCGAGTGCCGTCCGTCTACGCTCCCCAATCCACAGTATCTTCACAGTCGTGCTTTCACGGCGGAGTAGCTCATTGGGACGACCATTCGATTCAAGGTGCTAGTCGGATGGTGCTAGTGCAAAAAAAATAGAACTAGTAGGCACGAAAAACTCAATTAGTTTTTTTTATCCATTGGAAGCTAGACTTTTTAGAAGACCACTTGTTGACGCAAGAATCCGTGTACTAGGGATGAGCACCAGGAGCACTTATATTGAACTTACGCTGTGAAAGTCGAGCAACAGGTTAAATAGGCTGCGGTGGTCACCAAGGAGGCTTCGCAGGAGGTGATCACAATTTTATTGCATTAACATTTTAAACGTATGGTAATAAACGGATATATTACCACAAATTGCCTATAAATATTTTACTGTGGATTAACGTGCTATATGAGCAAGTATTCTGCACGTTTTGTCGCAAAACCAAATATTCCGATGTAAGAAATAGGTGCAAAGAAAGGAAATGTGTAGACATTCTAACTTAATACATTTTTGTCTAGGCAAGGAACGTTTCTTTTGGATGGAACGTGGAAATACCCCACACAGGAATGAGTAACTTAACTTAGGATCTTTTGTTTGACAATACACGATACGAACAGGACAAAGGATGTCACAGTTATCCGTTTAAGTTTGTACATGTCCTCGACTACGGAACATCAAAGAAAATCAGTGTAAAAGGGCCAGAGGATACAATTTGCAAAGTCCATTGCAAGATTTTCACTCAACAAGAGAAGCTCTTCAGCTGAATTCGAGTGGTATTTTCTTTGTAAGCCCTTTCTTACATTATAGTCTTTATTGTGCCACAAGCACTAGGTGAGTACGCGCTCTGATTTTACTCATTTTAGGTCATGCGGCGCTATTTGTTCACGAAGCGAAGCGCACAGCCCTAGAGGTAGATCGATGTTTGCCTTACTACAAATCGCCCTTTGCAGTGCTGACGATGTTCCTGCGATGTCGACTGGATTTGTCTTTTGTCTTAGAAGCTGCTCTATGGACTATTCTATATGGCTGAAAGACATGTTTGTCTGATCGCTCTGTTACTGGATTAAGCTTATTATCTGGATTTAGGCAGGCATACATGGATAAACAGAGCAGCTGTAAATAACAACCAGAAACTAATCAAAGGATAATCGAAAAATATCACTCCCTTTTCTGAGAAATAGCGTGAGGTGCTCACTCCGTTCGACTTCACTTTAGCAAAATTATCTGCGTCACCCTCTATATAGCTATGATGTTTATACAACGGAATACGACGTGGTAACTCAGGCATGATATATTGATATATATATATATACATCTCTTCTTCCTGCATAGTCATATATATAATGTTTAGTCGTATGCAAAACACTAACATGAAGCTATCTCATAAATAGTGTCGGCGGTAAAAAACGCAATCACCAGTGAACTGCCACCGTATATGAACCGGGTTGCTAAAACTAGAACCAACTGCTTAATTGAAAAAGCTCTAGTTGACGTAAAGATTGGACGAGGCTGGAACTGTGCCAGTCTACAGTAGACAACAAAGTTGTATGCCAAATAAAGTATTAGCGAATACGAAAAATCGTTAGAAGCTGTGCGCATGATAGAAAAGTCCAGGAAGAAGAGGCACTAGAGAAGCGGCCCAGTCAGCCGGCTGCCTAAAACGTGTACCAAGGCAGCGGCG
Source organism: Varroa destructor (assembly GCF_002443255.2). Lineage (NCBI taxonomy): Eukaryota > Metazoa > Arthropoda > Arachnida > Mesostigmata > Varroidae > Varroa > Varroa destructor. The sequence continues at coordinate 16,678,302 of NW_019211460.1, forward strand.
TCCGAGAAACATTGCCCAGTCCGCGTGACATTGTACGGAATGCAAAGGTCGCTGACGGGGTTAGGCCTTGGTCAAACATCTTCGAACTCCATTGATGTTTAAGCATACTCATTATGATAGACATAGATATTCTTTTGCACTAGCTCACCTTTCGTCGCTTGAAGAAACTCAGCAGCCTAAGAGTAAAGATAACTAGCAACTTAGAAACGATCGGATGTATTGTGCCAGGTCAGTTGTGTTGATAGCTATAGTTCTACTTGTGTTTTGCTACAAAAAGTAACAGAAAACTTAATTGTAGGCTGTAGATGCTAACTGCTTGCGAGCTTTGTACTATTATCGATTAGGTACTTGGAGTAAGACCCTAAAAAAGCCGAGCTAATAATTGCTCATCGCGTGTAAATAAAAGTCCCTGTAACGATTTCCTTTACACACGATTTTAACTAAGTAGCTGATAATAACATACTACAGCCTCGCAAACAATGTCAAAATTACTCGGAAAAAATTGTTGAAAAAAATCCTGAGATACTAATTGGCTTCGAGAGAAACAAATGAAATAATCTGTTACTCGAAAGCTGTTTTTTTCAACTTAAAAAAATGTTCATTCATTTTAAAATACGTTTTTTCGTTTTTTTTTTTATAGTTTTTTCGTGTGTAGAGCCTAACTTCCGAAAACGTAATGTCTAAAGGGTGTACTACAATTCTGTCCTGGTAAACCGATCTAGTCTAATTCCCTTTGGAAGAGAAATCTCACTCAACTCCAATGACCTTCGGGTCAAGAATAAAGCGCCGGAAGGAAAGACAACATCTCCGGTAGACCAGTAAATACCTGAAATTCTGAAAGATAGTTGCAGAAAGGTCTGTTAAGTGAGTTTCGTCAGCAATCTGCCTTCCGGTATTATACTGCATGATGCACTGTAGAAGTCGATATTACCATGAGTTCATTTTATCGTGGCCGACGCTCTCAGCAGAATTTTCCGTTACAACCTTCTTCCAGAAGCTCGACCATATACTCAAGTCGCTCTTTTCTGTTTATGGAGTGAAAGGAAAAAAAATTCGTGATTAGAGAAAATCAGATCAAGGTCAAGTCGCTTTTATACAAAAACCAAGCAAATCAGCAGGAAGCAAGCAAACACAGTTAAAATATCTGAAAGAAGTGGAGTGGTAACACAAAGAGATGCGAAGTTGCCACAGATTCGTTAGGTTGATGGGCAGGCGTCGTTTTTGTTATTTAATACTTACAATTATGGTAAACGGCAGATAGAGCAGCGGAAGGAGCCCGTGGGCCTCTCGTCGTGTAAGTACCCTCTGCGAAGCTCTATCAATACGCCACCGCATGAGCCGGCGGCAGCCGTTTGAATAACAGACGGGAATAAAATAATCTGCTTACTTGAGTAACACCGAGGATAAATGCTACTGTTCCTGTAGCAACTACCGCGCTAGAAGAGTTTCGCTTTTGCCGGGCGTCGTTCGGTTGCTTTTTCTTACACTATGGCTAAGGGCAGGAATCAAAGCGGAAGCCAATAACAGAACGGAATTATAGGGTCGAACGGCAGACGTAGTTCTTAAAAAGCCCAAGAACGCGACAAAAATGGGCCAATTTTAAAGTAAGATCAATGTATGCATTACCATAGTAGACCGTGGCACACACCTAGTGTGGTATCGCCTCACAGTATCGCCAGTGCACATGTGGCCCGTGAAATCCGTAAATAGTATAGCATTACCTATTAAAGGTTTAAGGTTAAAGACGCAACGCCTGTTGCACGACGAAAGATTTTTCAATATCGCTCGACCCCTGAAAGCCCTTAGAAAAAGAGAATGAATGAACGAGGAAATCAGCCAGTAAATCTAGTATACGATAATGGTGTAAGATCGGTATTGCACTTATACCCCTCGCAGCTCAAAGCATTGAAGTCTAATATATAAAACGAAAAAAACATGTTCGAGTGGTATGCCATCATTGTCCGCCATCGTCTGCGTTCAAGTGGATTACTATTATTTTGAAAAATGACTAGATCGATCACGATACAACACGATATCTTCACACGGTATTTCGTATCTGTGGGCGAAAATTCTTTCCGCGGCTCACACGAGCGTCGTTGTACGTTACAGTTTTTCGATGTTCACTAGATGATACAAAGCATCATTTCTTTTTCCGCAAGTAAATAATGTTATTCCTTATCGCCCACCGTGAAAATGCTGGATTAACAATATTGAGTCGTAAACTAATGCTATGGCTAACAGCGATAAGAGGCCCCGAGGTGTTTCCGTGAAGACACTCAAACACTTCGGGGCCTCTTGCGCAACCTGTTGAAATAGAACTTCGTTGTGTCTTGGAGCATGTTTCGTCACAGGGCAGTGACGTGCCCTGCCCTAGGTAAGGCGATCTGCGAGACGTTGATGAATCAGAGTACCAACTTATCGAAGCACACGGTCTTTGCTCTTTAAACGTCTGATTGTACTACAGGACACACGTCTTACCAGTATCGCACCGTGACAAAATGAGGTGATGCAATTGATACGTCTAGTGCATTATACAGAAACAATAAATATTAACGGCGCGTCGTTTCAGTATTGTTTGTTCAATCCACCCTTCTCCGTATTACTTTCCCTATTTCACTATCAAATTTAGATTCTACCATAATCTTCATTATTTAAAAAAAAACAAATAAAGTTTACCAGAATTAAAATTGCACGGCTAACACGTGGCAGAATTTGAAAAATAACTCGTTCAGAGAAAATTGCATTTCCTGCTGCATCTGCCCCCAACGCCGCAATCTAGGGGCAATCAATAAACGCAGAGACACGCACAAATGACAACTTTGCCTCCCAGGTGAAAATTATTTAAGTATCATTAGCAGTAAAATCCTGTCAAGGTTAGAGCGGTTTATATCTGTTCGTGTTGTCACTATCGAAGCTGTGGCTGAAACTTTCTTCCTATTGACGTTCCTATTGACGCTGGCACCCCGCCTGTACAACTGTTTTTGGGAGCGGTTGCACGGTATATCTTATTAGCAAAGCAATGTTGGGACAATCGTAGTGAATATTTTCGCAGGGGTGGCGTCAACACTTTACATTGGGTCGTAGTGTTCGGATAACTTCACCAAACGCCCAGACGTGCTGCGTAATAGCAGTAATAACGGATACAACGAAAAACTGTTTTAAACACACTAATTAGATATAATAAGAATGTACGTGGCGACATCCTAAAGCAGAAAACATACATGAATATTAACATACAATTACAAATTGAAAAATCTCTTTAACAAACGAAGTTTTTCAAACAATAAAAAACAAGCTATATCAAATCAGACGCAGTATTCTCGGTCAGTAATGTAGAAATTTTCCGTTTAAAATGGAGAAATGCACTTCAATGTGTGCCTATTTGGTTTGATTTCATAATTCGAACTGGAAAAACTGCTTATTAATCGCCCACCGATGGCAACATTAATTGCAGGTTATATACACTGCGACAAATTGAAGTTGAAGAACAATTTATAATAACCATCCTTTGGTCTCTTCATTAGTCCCATCTCTGTTGTCTTCGCAGCCGTCTGCTTACGTATGAGGTACGGCGACGCATGTTGTTTAGGTAGAAATTTAGTTATCCATGAGATCAGGTCAAATTGGACAGAGTCGATTGGCCTATTTACGGTGTTACCTAAAACGATTGTTCACACTAAAACCATAAAATGCTGAATTAAAGAGAGGCTTTCATAAGGTTATACTAGGATAGTTCGGCACCTGTTATCTGTCCTACACTGAGTTCATAAATTGCGATAAAAATCTTCGTACATAACGGATTATGTTCGGGGGCAAAAATGCGCTCCCACGATGGTACCTCATCATTTTCCTGACTGATTTTATAGACATTCAAAGAAATCATCATCGTATATGCAATGGCTCGGGAAAAAACATTCGATTAGTAAGTGTTACTGGTAAGTTTTTTATATTTATTGTTCTGCATAAGATTACTATTGGTTTTTGGGGGTCAAGGCATACCTTCTATTAGCCGTGCATCTATAAGCGTGTGTAAAAACGTACCAGCTGATTTTCAATAATGTTGGTTCCCACCCTTCTCGACCTAAGGTAACCTTTCGGTTAGCTTCGCAATTGAACATCGAAACGTGGCGCATGGTTTCGAGACAGAATAGGCGCATCATAAACTCTTTAGGTCGTTGTTTATTGTCAGTTATACTCATAAAAACTCGTTGGTTTAATACCCATGTTTCGTATTTATTTATCATATGGTTATGGTTATGGCTTAATCGTCGTAGAAGTGGATGTATTATTCATTCCCGACGATTGGCGCCAATCAAACGTCAACTTCCATGCTCTTCGTCCATCTCCTCTTTTCCCTTCTTTATTTCGTGCAGGTCTAAAGCGTTTTGTGCCGACGTTCGATACCGAAACATGTGCTGAGTGAGTTGTTGAGATACTCGTACGATTATTCGTGGATCGACTCAGGCATATCTACGTCCATGCTCAAAAGTCTAGCCTTTAATAGGCCATCGCTGCGTACGTGAACGAACCAATCCCGTAAGTTTTCTTCTACACATTACGACACATAAGCAATGTTTTGATTCTCATTAATCCTGTCGCGAGATGGTTCTACATGTATCCACACCAGTCCAGTCAAGGCGGAGTTCGATTTTTTCGAAACAATCTCGGTTTAAATGGAAAACTTATTATTCAACCAAAGCATCTGTATAATACGTTTAATATAGCATAATGATCTTTGACTGTTTTTAATTTTTTGGCGCCTTTGTTCGAAGAGGCTGTTAAGATTTGACTCAAGGTACCGAACATTATTTATAATATCGGCGTTCGCTTTACAATACGGCTTCGTACGTAGGTTTATCTGACATTGAAACTCACCGCAGTTTTATTTCATGCCTGTTATTAGGCTCGTTTACTTAACATAGAAGTGATTAATTTTAAAGCACAACGATTGCTTCTAGGGTTGCACAATTATTGTGGAAAACAACAAAAAACTATAATTCTATCGTTTCTTTTTTAAACTTGCATTTTATTTTCTTGCAGATTTTTGTCTATTTTCTTTCTATCTACACAGCTGCGATATATAACAGGTTGCCTACCTGTTAGGGCAAAAATCTTCTGACCTGAATATTTCCGTGCGACAAATAAGAACGACCGTAGTCTGACCTATTCGATATTTGTTAGCTCATCTGATCGTAATCAGCACCGCCATATCACATCGAGAAAAGCTACCCTTACTTGGGACTTGACTTAGGAAATCCAGCTCCTTCGTCGAAGTCACTTCAAATGACGTCCTTCATTTTGCCTTGACACCGCAATCGTTCCATGTTGAAGGCATACACATATCAAAAACACTCGCGATCACCTTTCCGCCGTAATGTCTCGTTGCAAAACTCGGTAACGTCGTTCGTTGAAATCGAATGCATGTCCTATACAAAACTGTCACTTTGTAGCTGATACGTCATTGGCTATATAATAATAATCCTCCGTTCAGTGGGTCCTGTGGCTTCTGCAGCCTCCGTAGCCTCCGATGAAACGTCCGTCTAGGGACATGCACGTCGTGGGCCCTACGCGCCTATGCATCAAATAAGTCAATCGAATGTGTAGTGAGCATAAGACGCCGCTCATCCGAGAAGCCTTGTAGACAAGAATCTCCAGTGAATAGAATAAATTGCAGGTCATCAGTGGGTGCGGAAAAATCTCTCGTGGATAAATTGTCGAACAAACCACACAGCACAATATTTTTTACCACCACTTAATGAGGCACTACAAATACAGAATTCTGTAAGCAACTAGCAAGCTTTTTGGTTTCTTTACTTTAATATAATAATAATACTTTAACAAAGGCTGACTCTCTCAACATTATACAATTTATTTATGAATACCAATAGACAAACGGTTTCTCCGATAAACTATCTATGAATAACAAAATATATTTAGGCTTAAATTTTTCAGAGAATAACGCATATAATTAGGTTTAAGGTATTGACAATAAGAAGCTTTTGTTATCGGTAATTGACAAGTATTAGATCAAAGCTATGAGCTACAGACGTACTGAACCCTTCAGGGCAGGCTTTTTTTTTTTTTTTTAGGTAATTGAGGTTCGGGAGCGGTCGGCTACGGGAACCAGTATCCCTCATAGAACAAATGCTGTGCACTTCACTCGTATTAAATATTCGAATTTCGTACACTGAGGAGCAGTATCAGACTCTAAACTTGTAGCCATCAATCATGCTACGGAAGTACATAAGCGTAGGTTATGATTGGACGCATCCTTATTTCCGCTATATCAATTCATTTTTCATCGTTTCCCTAACAGTCTAACAAAGTCGTTTCGCACACAAAAGCACAGTGTATACGAGCGCCATGCAGCGAAGCTGATGATCAGCCTTTGTCAACAGTGAATCGATGATGGTCAATGACATAAAAAAAAATTACCATTTTTTCGTGGCTAATCAGAGTACGTTAACGATCCTAATGACACAAACTCCTAACATCATTTCTTATGTGACCTCTCGCGTTCAGCTAAAGCAACAACTCGCAATATATCTGCTAGATAACATAATTAAGGTGACCACTTCCACTAATAGGCGTTCGTGTCTAGTATTACCATCCAGGTAATAATAGTAACAGCGAACTTCCCTCGATCTAACTAAAGCATTGTGATTTACGGATCGCGTTTTTAGCTTATGTTTGGCGTATGGTCAGTTTCTACAGACGTTTACTCTCCAAGAGGATCTCGTTCTAGTCACTCGCTCAAGTGCCACGATTTCCACGAGGTAACCATAAGGTCAGACGCATAATACAACTACATGTGGTGCTTTTGGGATGATGAATACCCCATACACACCTGTATGGACATCAGCCCCCCCCCCCCCCGTCCGTCCGTCCGTCCGTCCGTCCATAATCCCTAATGGTAATCACTGTGACAACCAGTAGAAGGCGAGCTTAATTAACCTCCTTAGTTCTTTTAGCGATATATCTATTGCAGAAACTATATACAGAAACTGTATTAGTAAACATTGCGAAAGGTGGCACCTGTGTTGATTTCAGGCTGTCGTTGAATAATTTTGTACAGTTATATGATAACTGTCTATTCAAACATCGCTGTTTTAGCGGTATTTGGATAGAAAGTTTTATCGCAGTACTCGAAAAAGGCAGTGTTTTAGTACCACAGTATTGCAATATCGATCCCATACGGTTATTTTCGAAAGCTGCATTGCTACCAAGGTGTTTGAAAAATATAGGCAATGATTCTCCTAAGATCATATCTCTGGGACACAAACAATGATTTGCAAAGGAACATCTGATTATTCTAAAGCAAAACATACATTTTAATGAAATCAAAGTCAATTTTCTAAATCGTGTTTTAGTATCCGCCTCTCCCTATGAACTTTGTATTTTGTTAGTAAATTATATATAAGATATTTCCCGCTTGTTTATAAAATCATTTTAAGCGAGCCAATTAATAAAGCACCGATTTTCTACAAGAGCAAATCTATTTTTGGGAAAATCAATCGATGTAAATTGTATATATATATATATATATATACACGAATATCGAAATAATGTTCAGGCACATGATTTTTGTTTCATTAATTGTCTATTTATATATAAAGATGTGTAAATTTGCAGAAAATGATTTGCAAACTAAACTTTGCCATATGGTTTTGTAATTTCATGAACACACATACGGACCGCAAGTTTTTCTATTGGCTTGAAAAGTTCTAACTATAAATCGCCAGTTTGAGCCGTGTCAAAAATAGCATGGATTCAACAGAAAACAGTGTTTAAAATATTGTAACGACTTCAAGAGGAAGCGTAAAGACTAAAGCTAATAAGTGATCTAAGAAGAAACATACTCCATGTACACGAATTCACCGCTGAAACGTAGAAAGCCACACGGACGGTTCTACTTAGAAATGCCTTTTAGGTGATATATTTTGAGAAAATTATTAGGCCAATGACAGGCTAACTCCTACCATTTGCGCCTATTTCCTTGTACTTCCCTAGATACACTATTTGTCATTGGAGATTGATTATGTATTAGCAAATCCGACGGACTTTGAAATCGCATAACTCGTCACACTAAAATGATGACATGTAATATTTGTTACAAATTCTCTCCTTTATTTTTTTTACACACTTGATTCAGTGCTCTGATAACTTCTAGGACAACCATTCGTGTTCTTATATGTAATGTTTCTATCCATGGGTTTCGAAGAAAATCAATAATAGGATATGCTTACCCTTTTTAGGATAGGCAATGCCCCGTTGCCAAATGAATTTCAACCGGCAGAATAAGTGGGTTAAAGCCAACATTGGATATTGCGTTGGAATTCAGGATGTAATTGAGGCATGGTGATAAAGTTAGACATTTTCACATTTTTAAATAACCAGAATGTGTGCTTTAAATCATCATGCTAACAGTCCACGACTCCCTCAGGGAATTCGAGATAGCGGACATTCATTGATTCATCTTTGTTATAATCCCATAGTAGCAGATGCTTCTGACGACCGTTGCAAGTATCGCCGTTAACTTACGTCCAAACCTACTCGATACTGCCACTAAGCTCGATTTCTCTCTAGTAGGACATCATTCATTTGCCTGGTACCCTTCTGGCTGGCGGTAGAGACTGAGCTACGTCCCATCCATGGCCGCTACGCACTCCAGGCGGATTTCCGCATATTCTGCAATAAACTTCCCGCAAATAGCATATCAAAGACGTCATGCTTTGTTTTCGCAAAAAGCCTCTTCAGTTGTGGCGATGTGTTCCTGTCCTTCAAGCCCCAACGTCCTCACACTTCAATCTCCTCGCTTTAAAACATTTGCATCATCCACGTACTATGCTTTCGCTCAAGGCCTCCCCGCCTAATATTCTTTGATAAATCTCCGATGAATTTCAGCAGTTCTGTAATCCTCAAGGAGCAATATTTGACCACTGAAACTAGATTTTAAAGTTCAAAAGATGTTATTTTTAACTAATTTCTCCTGAAGTAAACTCAGTCTGCTTTTACTTGAAAGGTTTTAGAAGACCGGAGTATTTACCCATCAAATAGCATTTGCTAGTTAGTGTTGTCCAATCTCAGAGTTTGCCGGATGCCTTTATTACAGCCTAATAAGCTTATAGACCTAAAAGCGACATTTAATGATGCTGAACAGGTATCGCAGTTTAATTTTTTTTAGCATAGCGAAATGTAGAAAATACGCACGTGCTAAATAAGAGCTTTATGGAATTCACATTATTTCGTTTGTAATTCAGTTTATAATATAACTTAAAATTTAAAAAATATTGAGCTACTGTAGAAAAGCACTCACTTCCTCATGCCATAGACTGTCTTATATGTTTTGACAAGATATCTTTATGTTGATTGGCGAGTAGAGCAATAGATCATATAAATTATAGTCCTCGAAGGAACATGCGCATTTGGATCAGCTTACGGTAAAAGTCAGAGAACGTTTGTGCCAAGTTTCCGGAAATATACGAGAAATATATATATATACGAGAAATATAGTGGAACATATTTAAACTGAGGCCAAGTGGTCGTCTATCGAGTGGCTAGAGCTATTTTTATTCTTCGAAATTTTATAAACATGGTGTTCTCGTAGCTCTTCCAGACGCTGATATATCGTCAAGTGCGTTGCTAACAGCTGAGCTAGCACACAACATGGTAACACGTATAAGAAGTGCATGATATATATATATATAAGCTGATCAGAGGCTCTGTTAAATTTCGCTGTACGGAAGAACCAGATCTAATCCTCGGCCTCTAAAAATGGATTTCCTATGTGAATTAAAAGTACTAAGTTTCCCCCAAATCAAAAAATTATCATTGTAGTTTAGGATAATTGCTTCATAAATAATGTCTATTCTATATTTAAATGTTTTACTACTTTAAAAACGGCACGCTGGGCTTGAAGGGCGCATCTATTTCAGCAATCCTAGGTCCCACGTTGAATAGTCGTCAAGATTACGCGCTGCTAACAGTCAGCTATTGCCAGGAATCTTGAATTTATCAAACTTCATCAAAATCTAAAGCTCGAAGTGTCCTATAAAGTGGTGAAAAATATAAGACAGTGCGGTTTGTCACTTTCTTTCAACGTATCGCACGGAACGGGGCAATATGCAGCCAGATATTTTCACAGATTTGTGATGGGTGGCAGGGATTGGTGTCACTTCTTCGATATAAACCATAGGAAGGGACCGCTTATTAAATTAAATTTACATTTGAAAAAACATGATTTGCGTGTGGAAGGACACCGGTAATTGTTTACAAAAAACAGACAATCAACATGTACGTATGGCATTGTTGCATTAAATAAGCAAATTAATTTAACAAAAAAAAAGCCCAGTCATTCTAAGTCATTCTATACGACAACACCAGATCACGCTTGGCAGGAACTGTCAAAGCCAGCCTGAACGAGCTTGAGAAACGAGTTCGATTCTCGATCGGTGCAATACCGTAATTTTCGATCATTCACTTGAAAGGAAAATTTGTAATAGCACATTTTGACAATCGAAGGAATATCAAAGACTACCCAGCCTAGTTGAGAAAAACCTTTTTTGCTAGAATGGTACGTAAAACTTGGTAGACAGTAGAAAGTAGAAAAGTTGTAGAAACGGACAGCAAATAAATAAACGTTTTCTAGTGAGACACTACGTTTCGTTGTAGTCCTGTAGAGTTTCGTAAGTGGGTACGACCGAGCGAATATTTTTTCTGCATCAGTCCGTGCGGTAGCCAAACACCGAGCTTCGTTTGTTGCCAGGTTTTTTCAAAGGTGGCGGATGTTTAGTTCCTTAGCAATATCGTTCATATATTATATTCATATGACACTATGGCTGTTCAGCTTTCATAATGTTTTCATCATGTGGATCAGTAGAACAAGGATCTTTCGCATCGAAATTTCCCGCACGAAAGCGACAAAACAATTTTTGAGCCCCTTTTATCGATAACCCCTCTTCACCGTCAACAGCACAGTCTTTATGAATCTAGATAGCATTTGTGCTCAAATTGTAACAATATTGTAAATTAGTAGAAATTTCACTTATATTCATGGCGTTCTGCCCTATAAGTCGATTTTGACACATAGACTACTGCCAAATTTCAGCTTTCAAATGACGTCAGCACCGATCCATTGCGGCTTCTGTTACCTGAGATACGTAACTCTAGCTAGAAAAACAGTTAATACCTTTTCCACAACCCGATGTACGGTACAAATAAGATAGTGTACACGCTTTTGTTATTAATCAGTATTATGTATTAACATATATATCAGCGTATTATATATTAGACAGGTTTACAACGATAGATTCTTATAGAACATTGCTTTATCAGTAATATCAATAATAGACCAAATGATCAACAAAAACTAACGTTAACCAATTATAGCAATGACTACAGGGTCGATTTACCAGAAAAATCAGTAAATTATTTTACGTTTCACTGTTAGTTATTTCCTATTATTCAGCAAAAGTTAACGGAAAATGCATCCGTTCCGTACATATAACTATGAAGTAGAACTTATCATTTCATTTAAGGAAACACGGACACCCTTTCAATGAATTAAGGTAAGCTTAATAGAAAACGCGCATAGCATAGGAATTGATAATTCACGTTACGATGAATAATATCTGTCATTTCAAAAATGAAGCCGCTTATATGGCCCGAAAAAAATCTTTTGCTAGGCCACAGGTTGATATACAGTTGCTCTGCTATGAGCGCTAATTGAAGGCTTTTCTCAACGAGCGTCAATTGCCGCCCCTCTTTGCTTCTTGTCTATACGAGTAACTCCAGAATAACTGTATGTGTCTGCAATTAGTGCAAACATGTACGACTCATAAGTCATGCCTCTGAGTTTGTGTACGAGCAACGATATTTGTTTGTATTTGCCAACAAAAGGGGACTGTTGATGGGACTTCCGTTCCTGTTCACAGCGCTCAGTGCGCCAGAAAATGATTCTTAATGTTCCTGTTGCCCAGTGTCGCCCCTGATTTTGAAGCCCACTCATCACAATGATCGGTGTGGCATGGTTCTCTCAAGAAGGGTCAGGGTATATTACCATCAGAGCAGCCTAGTGCATCAATATCTACCAAACCACGACGTCTATCATAATGGTGATGTATCGCCAACGAAATACGATGGACAAACGAATGGTAAAAGTTCGGCCGTTCACCAAACACTGGTTAGAGGATGTTTCTAAAAAGAACATTTCAGCGTTATAAAATCTTTATAATATCGTCTAGGACCTTCTGTCGGCCCGGTTAGTTGGAGAGGCTAGTCACTCCTTAATTCCACCTCTGCCCTGCAAAACTTGGACTACCTAACGTACCTGTCCTGAACCGAGTTAGTGTAGAAACAAGCAATTTGTGTTTAAAATGGCTTGGTTACGATGATAGTAAATAGAGCGTTTACGCTCGTTTCTAATTTATGCGGTCATTACTTAGTGCTGAGGCAGGAGTGCCATACGTAGTCAGCTACGAGAGGATGACCAAACGAAGCAGAATTTAATAAATATCTATACTGTCCGACTGTGCTCAATACCGAGCCATGCGTGGATGAATGTATTCAGCTCCTGAGAGCAGCAAAAAAAATTGATTGTAGTTATTAAGTTTTTTTTTGCAATTGCGGCGACTCACGATAAACTAATCCATAGTTAAGTCATTCATCTTTAGGTAATAAGAAAATCACCCCTCAAGCGTTATTTTATCGGGCTAATTATAAATTATTAATAGCGCTTACGTTGTTTTTAAAAGCTTAGTAATATTGTCGAGTCCTTTACTTCTTGAGGTATCGAATGCTTTTCGCGTACGTTAACTAAGTCTGATTGCCAGGCACCGACTGCGTTATTAAAAAGCTTATTTAAGAGTTTGTGCACTCAATGTTACGTGCAAACGTTGTTCTCTTTTTTAGATCATACCGACCTTCGCATTGGCACGTGTTTCCAATTGGGAACTAGATTTATCTTGTAGTCAGTTCACTTAGTGGAATACAGTCTCCGCTGGGTAGGCATAATATTAATCTATTCAGAAGTATTCGAAGCAAGTAAGGCCTAAACGAAGGACTCAATCTTTGGTGCTGGGAAGGCTCCGAGTTTCGATCCAATAGTGATGTGCCTTGTCATACCGAAGTTTTTGGACACTGTGACCTAACAAACGCTTAATTCAACAACCTTTGATGTTCAAACGAAGCATGGAGATGCTCGAAATATGACCTGGGTCGGGGTACTACATCCGCATGCTCCGAACAATAGGAACGCTAATTGTTGGCCAACGAGACACGCCTGCCTCTAACACCAGCAGGCCCCTCTATATCTATGTTAGATAAAAGCATTCCGTCGCAACGATTACCTACAATTAGTAGTAACCAACTACGTGGAGTTAACACACCATGAACAAAATAAAAATAAACGCAATGTACCATAAAGCAATAATAAAAGGATGGATGCGGTGATCTACAAGCCGAGATAGAACGGTGCGAAGATTCGAACGGCAAGGTTAAATCAATCCTTACGTTGACCTCTCTGCTTTATCCGCACCTGTTTGTTGGTCCCGCTGTGTTTTTACCCTAAGACCTACGCACTCGACTGCCAAACGTGAAACGTGTCGTTGTCAAGTGCATCTTGGTGGTCATCGCCTTCCGCCAGTGTGGGCTACACATGATATATTATCTGCCAGATTTCGTCAGATCGATATCGCACTATTGAGCTGGTTCGCAGCCACAGATTCCGGAAGAACTCTGTAAATCGACGCATTTACCATTTGAAGACCGTTTTGATACGCCTACTAGCTCGAGGTTTTATGGCTTTCAGCGATAGCTGAAATTGCACGCTTCCATACACTTCCTGATTCAATATATGAAGCGGACTCGTTTACCGCTATCGTTGGCTAACAGGAAGCAGCTTTTTACAGCCACCGCGCCATTGTGCTTGCATAGTCGAAGACCTGCATTTATTCATTACTTAAACTATAATATTTGATATGTCACAGTATAATAGTTTAGATGTTTCCAGACATTCTCTGGCAATAACCATTTTCTAGGGACGGCATGCCGTAGTAACAGTGTCCTGTTATTGAGTTGAACACAAAAATGTAGTGAATATCGGCCTTCTGTGTCTGCAAAGCGGAATTTAATTAAGTCTTCCGTATGCGAAAGTAACTTGGCTCTTGTCTGAGACCGACAATAATACACATAAGGAGAACCATGTTTTTCTGTCGTCAAGGGCCTACTCAGCGTACGTAAAGTGCCACACTGTAGAAATTCAAGATAGTTTATTTCGAATGTATCCGACCTAATACCTATCAAAAAAAAATCAACATGGATATGGTAGAAATTTCTAGATACGGATTGTAGAGATCGCGTCTGTTTCAGCATTGATGTTTGGTTTCCGCTATTGTACCTATTAAATGAACAATTGGCTGCCGCAAAGTTAAAGACTTTAGATACCAATGTACAAAATCAAGTTTGTAATTTTAGTGGGAGTTCTTCCGACGAATACGAATTAGAAAATATCTAATCTTTGCTAAAGCTCCATACTGGGTTTGTCGTACTCCTCTAGAAAAGAATGGCTTTTTTGCGCTGCCTAAAAAAGGAGATGAGTGTATGCCTCAACGAAAAAAAAAAAAAAAAAAATATATATATATATATATATATATATATATTTTATATATATAGACAAAAATGGCACGTTTTTTCTTCGTTAAGGCACGCCCTCGTCCGCTATTTTCGGTACCATAAAAAAGCCATTCTTTTCTAGAACAAAGTCAGTATGACGAATTTAAAACTTGAACAAATATCAGCTAGTGTCTAATCCTTCCTCGCTGAAAGAACTCTTCCTAAACTTACAAACTTCATTTTTGCTCGAAATCGATGGTTTAGGTGGTAACTTTTAAGTAGTTCGCTATAAAATCAATCGGAACATCTTCAATAAGATTTTGATTCTAAGGGCTTGAAAATAAATTTTTGCTGTTAAAATTAGTGGCCGCTCAAGAGAAAAGTATCAACAACCAATTAAATTGTATATCTAGATAAGTTGTAACGATTAGCGTTTTTGCATCACTTAAGGCTGTTCTGAACGTTTATGTTTTCGGAACTTCTGCTCAAATGTTAATTTTGCTCAAAATAGGTTTACACATACCAATTTATCTTGACGCAAAGTTACTAGTAAAAAGTTATTTGCAAATTAAAAAAGAAATTCTAAAAATAGGTGAGAATTAACTCTGTAATTGCGATGTTTGTTATTTGCCATAAATAAGCATGACTACCAGAAACGGCATATACGAAATACGGCATATACGTCTACTATAATATCTACTTTTTTTTTCTGACTATTGTATAGAAGAAGAAAGTCCCGATTTAGATGTCCTACTCGGTATTTGTATGTATATATGGGAGCTGTAACGTAAAAGCAGCTTGATGTTCAAAACAACGCTATGCCATGCTATCAAGCGTTAGCTACTTCTCTCAGTACGAAGTGTCCACTATGAACCGTTTTGGCATGTGCCCTAGATCCGACCATACAGATAAATGTCCAGACGAAAATATACAACCTTCATCTTTTTCATTTTTACATGTGTAATAAAAAGCGGTAAACCTTACTCAGTCTAGTCGCTACTACAAAAGGGAGCTTTGACATATTTGACAGTCGACTACTAATGCATCCTTTCAACTCTCCGAGAGACTCTTATTTACATCGCCATTTACATGCTGCTCGTCCAACTATTCGGAAGCTGTTGTCCTATTGTATAATTACCTCAGCGTGTATCATAATCATTTGCTGAAACTTACGTTAAATGAACGTAAGTAAAACAAATCATTAGTAGAGCGGTTAAATTTTACACTTCTTCAGGTCGCCAACAACCGGTACGTCGCTAATTTTCCTACACCGTTACACAACGTACGTTGTACAACGGAAGAAAATAGCGAACCTTTCCGTAAAACGTCATAGTAAAAAACGCGCCACCGAGTAAGATTACCGGCTAAACAACCCAAAAGTTAGGTGTACGAATAATGCGCAATGATCGTTCAGCTCACACATGATTGTAGTATTCCATTCTAGGCACAGTAGATATGGACTGGTCGTGGAAGTTATGTGGGAGAACAAGACGGCACGAATGGAATTTTTAAAGGAAGCTAAAGCAGATTAAGCTGGGAAACAGGTAAATCTAGTCATGTCAAAGGTTTGAGTTTCAGTCCAAAGGCTCAAAACCTGTGAAGCGAAAGACTGAGACGAAAGACACAAGAACGAGAAGCCACGTTAAATTGAAGTGAACGAAGTCTGAATCTCAGTCAAGCTTTTACTTTTGGTGTGGCATCGAAAATATACAAGGATGTGGAACATGAGGAGACCGCCTCTGATTGAGTCTTTAGCGACCTTTAGGTGTTAGCACGAAAACTGAGGAGTTCTTCTAACGTCTCTGCACAATTAAGCCCAACGAGATTTTCCAACGTGAGACGAGGTAACGAGCTCGGAACTCGAAGATACAATTATTCGAAGTTCGCTTTTCAGCTTCATAAAGGGATATTTATGTTAAATAATTGCCTAGTAGAAAAAAGAGATGCCAATTCGTGGCTGTGATAGCTACGGAAAAGGAATTGGCGAAAATAGCTTGCATATATAGTAAAGTATATACGTGTGATAACACTTGTAGACTACATCCTCTGTTTTTTTGTTATGAATGCAAATTTTATGACATGCATATGAGAAGTTAGTTATACAGAAGTCGTCATCTATTTACATTGAGGACATTTAATCGTCATTTCGGTTGACCTTTGCCGAGAGCCGATTACCGCAGTTGATACGGAAACAGGAATAACTACGAAAACCTTTGTTTCAGGGCAGAGCAGTCCATCGAAACGAATCAAATATTTATATAGCGGAGCCGCTGTGATTGTGGTCCGCAAGGCCGACCAGAATACATCCCTGATAGCGGGCTGACTCTTGCGTTGCAAATTGTCAATTCCCTGCATGGCAAATGTGATTTTGTTAAGTAAGCATCTGTTGTCATTGTTGAAATAATGTTTAGGTACGTTGAATGTTGAATTTTATTGCTTGCCAACATAGGTAAGCAAAGGCCAGTAATTGTTTCACGAAGCTGATTTAACACTGAATAGGTTAGTGCGCCGAAGTGTAAGTGAAAAGACTTGTTTTTTACTCAGCCAGGTTATTTTAGAATTTAAGCTTGGTAACGTAAATTAATGCTGTGTTCATGCTGGTAATAAAGGATGCATTTGCCATTATCATTATTATCACCATTAAGAGGACGAATGTAACCACAGTAAATAAATAAAGGGCGTTCCAAAAATGAATATATAATATTCATTTAGAAATAATGATGGGACTAAAGCTTGCTTTTTTATAACAAGCACTTAACAAGCATTGACAACGTCGGTGTACGGAGCAGTGTGGCCTTGGCCACGTAAGGCACCTAGATTAAGTTATGCAAAGCATGTGGAAGTCGATCTGGCCTTGTGGTTACACATTTATCAGCAGAGGAGCGTATTCCTATCATTATTGCTATAATAATGACAGTAACTATTGTTATCATTATAGAAGGACAACCCATAATATAGACTCTTGATAGACGCTATATTGAATAAACTGTCGCAACCATGTTTCATGTCGTTTATTGGCATATTGGGTAAGAGAGAAGTTTATCTTAAAGTTGCTTATTAAAAAAAGATAAACTCGGTGAAGGCTACACTTTTTCCTTAGGCATCAGGCGGAGTCACTGGCCGGTGCTCAGGGTACGCATGCGTCCTTCTGTTTCCAAGCAGTTTTACCATAACTTCCACCAGACGCCGAGTGCACTTAACGACGCGAATCAGTAAGTGAGTGCGTAGATGGTATCTTGAAAGAGGTGAAACAGTGTAAATCAATACGAAGTTTTCGCTAAACGAACGTGACACCGTTTTTGGCCGACGGGAAAAACCAAGCAAAAGAAGACAAATCGAAATGTAACCAGATGTTGCTTGACGGCCCCATATAAATTCATCAACCGTTACGTGCGGACAAAGTAGGAGATTCGTCCGGGTCGTCTGCAAAACGTTCCTCGACCCAAAGCAAGCAAAAGGCACTTGCGACGGATATGACTTGTCGAAAGGTTTATGTTCCGACCTTACTGGCTCCCTTTACAGCCTCAACCTGTATACATACATCATACATACTCGCATCTCGAATTGTTCCCGTCGGCGGTCTGGCCACAATGCATTCCGCAGTACATGTGCGTAAAACCCTAAGACGGTGACGTAACGTGGCTAATACAGAAAATAAGTACAGCAAATTTCATGGCAAAGTACGTATCTCGCGACGTGCTTCTATGAGTCTCTTTTATTCATATATGATATGAAACAAAGTGTTTTTTTCGTCAGGGATTAAAATTTGCAGACAGGTAACACCACCCAATAACACCATGACTGGAATAGACAGATGGATTTGCTTAGCAAGCGTCCATGATACAATAACTGATGTCTAACGTATAAATACAATAGAAGTATGTTATCTAGTATTAGCAGCGCGAATCCATAACTATCATGGCAATGCGTTTAGAGTTTTTCCGTCCGGCGTTGCTGTTAAGCGTATCCTAAGATGTGTTGTGGTAATAGTCTCTGGCTGTATCGATTTGAATTATTAACTACTGTCAGATTTATATTAATAAAAGGCCTTCCTGTCATAAGTGTTCGTCTCCTACTAGGAGGCAAGCATCTGAATTCAATGCACTACTTGATGATTCCAAACTATACATGTGCACTGAAGAGGGCAAAGCTGCCACCTTATCAGGCACTTGGTATGCCTTGACAGGCAAAAGGTGATAACCATTATGATGTCCTAGTCAAGTAGCACACGAATTAAAATGGCTGAACATATATGCTATTTATTTTAAAGGTGTACCGTACGATGTGGCGTCAGCGTCGTCCTTCTTGTCGTAAACGAACGCCGCCAAATAGTTCGACTAGATCTAGTTTCGGCGACCAATGAACGTAGTGTGCTTAGTCAGGAACGAGACAGCTTGTTCTACGAGAGGGGCCGTTCAGTCGTCAGCTAGCGCACGTAACGCGTAACGATCAATAACTCATCTTGATGCTCGCAGGCTATCGACAAATGTCTAAATGGCCAGTCAAATGGTAAGTACCTCTCCCTTATAGATCATATGTGCATCGGTCGCATTCGATTTGCTTAATTACCTACCTTTCCACATTAGAAGTATGGCGGTATAATCTGCGCCATTACGATGCAGAAATGTCAAGATTTCTCTCTACAAATGATTGACTTGTTTTATCGATGAAATAGGCCTAATTCAACCACCTTCTGTCGGCTTGATACTACGCGGAAATTGCCGTAAACGAAATCCACTGCCGTCCTGCTACGGAACCCGGTTACGCCAAGTGGACCGTGCATTGTGGAAGCACAAATGTCTTCGTGGCATGAATCTGAGCATATCTCGTCACGTTTCAGTACACAAGCGAGACATGTGCAGATTTCCCTATGGCTATGGTTTTTGTATGTGTCGCCAGCATCGATGCTGACATCCTGTCTAAGATTTGCGCTTGACCCCGTGGCACAATTTACTGGAGATAGCTGAAAAATCAAGCGATTTGCTCGAGTTTATTACATTAAGTCATTACCTCTATCAGACCTCAACCGAAATACTCGTGTATTTCGGTGATGATAATAACGACATAAGTGTCGAAATGTGTGGCGCTGTGAACGCGTATTTAACTGGCTAAAACAGTAACATTGTCGAATGTCTTGTAGGTGAAGTATAAATTCTGGCCCTCGGAAACTTCATAATGCACGAATCATCGAATTATTCGATGCAGTATAATAAACAGTATTTAAATCTAATATATAAGTACATCACTCGCCAACATTCACTTGAAACACCCAAAACTACATGCTACATGGGAACAGATGCTAATTATTAAACGTCCTCTTTTCGCTTCGATTTATCTTACACCTGATCAGTAACATTTTCATAGAGTTATCGTCTTGCTGGAAATTTACAAAAACTTTAGAACGAAATGCGCCAGTTCACAATAGTCTACAACCAACTTATTCTCCAGCGCTAATTAGCAAACAAAACGATTATGACCTTACGTAAGGCACCTCGTACTTCTGGACCTTTTCTAACTCATCGCGTTTGATATTTCTCAAGTAGGATTCATTATTCCCTCCAAGCGAAAACGAACTTCTATAGCTGTACATACACGTAAAGAGCATGTGCAAATACAGGCAAAATCGTACGTCACATATTAAATACAGCTGTTTCAGTTTTAAAGGATCTTAAAGGTAAACGTCATAAAAAGATACAAAATTTATACGAGCCAAACTAATCCATAATGTATATTGCAGACTGTAATTGCGACCCCAATATATATATAGTGGCTATCAAATCTAACAAGTAGAACTTGGATTAACCAATGCTGGAGTCCAGAGCCATAAGCATATTATTAGTAATGACCAAAAAAGGCTAGTCGTCTACATCGACCTTTAAAATGAGATTTTTTAGAAAAGATTTGCGAGTTCTACCTGCAGCGGCCTCTCACCACCAAGAACGCTCCGTTACGGGACATCCCTGTATCTCCTAAAGATGATGGGTTACAATGTCCAATAAACGCAATTGAATCCCTGTTCTTACGCAATGGATCGGATTTTTTTAAATTTTATATTCCAAGCTAGAAATTCTTTTCTTTTTATTTGACTTTTAATGTTGCTGATGATTTCCGTCAAAAGAAAGCTGAAACATTAAGTTGGAAAGCTTTGCGGGCAAGAGCCTATTATCCAAAAAGTTCGTTAACAGCTTTCGAGATACTTCGTGACATGTTGATCCATATATTTAATTTCGAAGGCTATAGAAAAAAAATATCCGACAAGAGGAATATAGGACAAGATGGCGTAATGTTATGTAAATTCTTAGCCAATTATAATCAGCTAATAACTCCTTCAGATAGCGCGACTACCTTCAGCATTAATAACATTACTTCTTATATAGAGACCCGAATTATAACTAATACTATAGCTAGAAATCTACTTGGCGTCGAAACCGTACTAATGTTGTTAACATAAGTTCCTTAGAGGTGGCTTGAAAAGTAAATGGTCATTTATCAAGGACTGGGTCGTATCTAAGCAAGTCGTGTAATTAGGCTAGATTAATTAAGCTGATAAATCAACAATCTCAAATAATAATATATAAAAAATCCTAGCAGTACTTATGATTGCTTAGTACGTATATTAGTATGAGGGGTAAATGGGTTCGGAAGTCATCTAATAACAGAAGACACATAACGATTCGACGACAAATAACGACCATCAGAAAATCTCAACGTCATGTTTATAGGAGTCTCTGTCCATTGTTATAATGCGAATTGAAAGAGCTGGCTGATTTTTTTTTCTCTGTCAAGATGCATCGAATAGACCCGTGGTAAACAAAGTATAATCCAAAATAGTTATATAAGAGCCTTGTTCCAGCGACGAGACACTTCTTCGTATATCTTGGTTGGCCTCATTTTAAGCCCGACCGTCGTCAGGTATCAGTTGCATCACTGCCACCATTCTAATTGTTATTATTATCATCTCCGAAGTCTATCTATTTGTGTACGGATGCTGTTTATCGACCTCAGCTTCTACTTTATTGTCGTCCGATGCAAATTTCCTAAGATACTAGCGGAATAGTCGGGTTACAACACCCGCGTTCCGGGTCAGAAGAGCCACACCCCACCTCTAAAAGAGAAATAGAGAATAAATGCATATGATGGAGAACGGAGTATATATACGAATGTATCATTGTCTGTTATGCATCTGGCATAAGCGCATGATAGCCAACACGAACAATCCATTATTGTTTACCATTAATCAATTATTATTATTAACGAGCTCGAGCAGGTGTCTACATAAAGAGAAGATATCCATAGGGTTAGGTTTACCGATAGGAGATGATTTATGATAAGCTAAATCTTGAGGAACAAACCACTCGGGAACGGTTAGCCTGGTTGGGGGTTCGGCAACAGCACAGTAGCATCCTGCGCGGCGTCAGTGCGACTACATATCTGCGTTACGGAAAAAGGACAACATACGAACGAAATGTAACTTGTAATTGCAAGGTCAGCTGGAAAGGCCGGCACTGTGAACAAACTGAGAAGAAGGACGCAGGCGATAGGGAAACTGCAATTCGAGACAACATAAGCGATTTGCCATTCATCTACACTGCTGTTCGGCCAGCTGGCCTGGCAAGAGACAGCTATTATGTGTTGTAATATGGGGCTTTCATGGACTTTCTACATGGATAGAGATCAACCTAGTGCTACAGCGGGCCGAGACAAAAAATGACGATATGGGAAAAATACATACCGAATCATGGATTCGGCTGAAGCCAACGGTGGAGTAGGCCGCAGGTGACAGGACGTAGCCAAGGTTAGGACCTAGTTAAAGTGTGTTTAAATGAAGTGTTTAAATTTTTAGCAAGTTGTCGCTTAAAAACCCCGGTAGGTAGATGTAGAACTGATCGCTGCGGAAATTTCTAGGGTGGCAACTGTTTGACGGTGGTGCTAGACTGGTGCGCGGTTGACCTTTTCGCAGCTCTAACGAAACTACTGAAGACGGCAAAATTCCACCAACCAATCATGGAGCCTTCGTTGTTGGTGATGACGCAGCTGCGAATATAGGCCTCTATATATGTTTGCTTATATGCGAGATTATCTGCCGGGCATTAATACTACTAATAAATCCGTATAATAACTTTATTTAAGGTAACAAAGCAACATATTTATGAGCGTGTTGTAACAGTTTGGATGATCCTGTTAGTAATGTGCAGTGTAGCATGAAGCTAAGAATGTTCGAGTTGGGGGCGCACACGTTACAGGATCATCCACGTAACGTTTTAGACAGTTGAAAGGGATTGAACTTCAAGATGCCGTGCGTGGGACGCGTTTCGATCTCGCACAAAATTGGGCGAAGCGTTCGGTATTACGGACGAGGTAATAATTAGGAGTAATATTTTATTGCGGTATAGTTATCGATTTGATCAAACATGGTTTATATCCTTCGATAATTCAATAACTTATTCCAGTTGATGCCGATAGCGCTTGTAACACGTCATTTGTATTTTGTCCAGCACTAGCTTTGTTGCACAAAATACAGGGATTCCTTCACCATGAATATGAAAGGAAAGCGCCGATTTATCAAACAAAAAAAGAAAAAAGGTTGCATTTGGCTTTTATTTATAAAGCTTGCCCTTTATTTGTTGGCATTTGTTTGCAACGAGCTTAAAACTCGTATGCTATTTCTAATGATGCAATTTCATTCACGTGTGGCCGCAGATACTAGATAATACGTTCGGTTTATAAACGTGTGTATAATTACTTCGCGAGCTGCATAATGCTATCGACTATTTTTCAAATACGAATTTAGCCAGCAGCTGGTATAGATAGGAAAAGGAAAATACTCGAACGATGAAGTGCACCAGTAAGTTTGTTGTCGCAAGCGCAGCGGAAGCCAGCCTCGTACGAACCCATAGAGATATACAGGCCCGTTTGTAACGTCTTCAGGCTTCACAACTATACATGTTTTTATGATGAAATGTCCACAGGTATGACTCAAGCACAAATGACACTGAGTCAGTTAGGCTGCCCATCGTCCACAAGCAGCTACTGTTCGCCCTCTAGGAAAGCTCTCGTTCAACCTTTTTGACCATGCGACCCTGATCCTTTTTAATCTGCAGCCCCGTACTTGTAGCAATACTTGTTGTGCTCAATAGAATATGCTCGATACATGTTCCACTTGCTTTTCCAGGTCCACTGCTCATCGTTGTTCGTGTTAAGTTCTAAAAAAATGTACAGACGAGCATTTACGCTTGGCCACAGACACACAGCACCGGATGATCTCATTGCGCCCTAACTGATCCGTAAATGAGCGTACTTGTTCTTTTTCAAAGGGCTCGCCCTATCATGTTCCTGCATGTAGGACTAACTATCACAATTTTAACACTAGATGTAGTCCATACCCACCTAGAGACTAATCAGATCGTCGCGGGTAGCTTGCTGGGGCAGACATTGTATGTCGGCATCTCATTGACATTTGGAACAAAAGCAGCAACATCAAATGATATGTACGAATGTACGTTTATAAGCGCGATAAGATATACACCCTATTTCAACGAAATCGGCGATAAGACCATACTAACCATGCGTCCAATTATCAATAGGATTTACCCTAGTTAATGGCTTTATAGTAGCTAACAGGAGGGCGTACTGTCCTTGAGTACGTTCCAAGAAACTCCTTAAAGTATTGCCAGAATATAATTTAGTGTACGCTGATAGTCTGGGACTAACGAAAACAATCAGAAGCAAATCAGAACATAACCGGTACCGTACGGTGTGGGAATTTAATTATTAGAGTTTAACAAGCAATACCAGAATTGCGGAAAGTACTTACGCTGCCATACTATCAGCTAAACACTTCAAGAGTGCGCAATTCTAAATTGATGAAAATACCATCCCCTCATTACTGGTTAGGACGTTGTATACGGTAACTGGCACATTGTCAACTGGGGTAACTCGAGAAGCTCACTTGCTGATGAAGATAGCGAGAACATGAAACAGTAGCTGAAACTTAGCGTTACGGTAAGTGTTACTAAATGGCATTAGAGCCACTGGAAGGATTAATTATATATTCTGCACCTGTTCCTAAGTTAACTATTTTAGATAATATCACGCTGTGTTTAGGAAAGCTAAAGCTTCACTGCCCTAAATTTCTGTAATAAATCACAAAACACAACTTTGAACTTTTTTTAGCATTTATTAACTAATTGTAGAAATAAATAGAACAGCAAGTTTCAGTAGACACTGTTAGAACAACATAAAGTTTGATTCAAAGAGGCTCATAGAAAACTTATTAAACGATTAAAGCAGCAATGAAAGAGGGATCATAATGAACTGTTTGTTTATTCCGCTGTAAATTAGCTCTGAAGATGCCAACAAGAACTTAAACTGTATCAAAGTACCATCCTGGCGTAGGCTGGACCTGACGCGTAATGAAGTTCATGGTATAAAGCATAGTTGCATTATGAGTAAAAACTAGGTAAGTAAAATATTAGCTTTACTAATATAATTTCAACATTAGTCTGACAGTTATTGATGATAAAACGTAGCGTTAACCTATCCCAGGTTAAGTGCCAGTTTACACCCGTTTCAATATTCTAAATGTATAATGTTAAAGGTCTAGAACAGTTTGAAGGGAACTTAGAAGAACCGCTTGGATGCACGCCTCCTTTTCCTTGCATACGCTCTTTTCCCTCCATAGGTTCATGCAGTAGGGTTCGCATAAAGGTAAGCTTTCATCACAGCCTGCTCGAACAGAAAAAGGCAAAGAAGGAACTCAGATTACGATACAACACAATAAGTTGCCACTGCACAACTATGCCTGGCAGAATGTTACAAGATTCGATTGGCTCATCAAGGATTTGAGTAAAAAAAAAATGCTACAAGTGGAAGTATGAGATTAGGACTCGATCCGGAGACGGCGTCGCTGGCCGATCCGTTCGAAAAAAGATAGCTTCTATAACGTTGGATAACTAACTACGTGAGCTGCCCAGCCCCACAAGACATTTCATCATAGCCTAAAAACAGATACAGTGTTTCTGCTATCTGCAATTGGAATATGTTGCCGGCTTGTACCAGCAATTTGCAAACAAATCCTATGAAAAATCCTATTGATATTTCTTAACATCATCTCCTAATAGTGGCTAGTAACCGATTTGCAGCGTTGTCTGTTTCTTAGCTTTGAGAAGATTGTGATCTTTGGCCACGTATAGGAACTTATAGTGGTAAACTTATAGTGGCTATATTGTGTCCGAACTGTAAAATTTACAGGTGCTTTATTAAGTAATGTACGCGAGGTAGGAGTTACCGTTGGAGGCTTTCCGCCATCCACCATACCCGCTAGATAATCCGCCCACATTAACAATATAAACAACTTTCTTCAAATCTCAATATTATCTTGAAAGGATCTTTCGGAACCTCAGAGATTTTTCTACCGCATATTTCCACAGCAACGGAATAACTATGTTACCACCCGAACGGCTGAACTTTATAAATAATAAGGGTGCATACTTTGATTAGAAATAAAAGCGCTATCCTCGTGGACAAGTTTGAAAAGGTGGAAAAAGAGCTAACAGAAATACCCGCCATATTGACGGTTTGAATTTTAGCGGTGTATAATACCCATCGCTATTTGTTTTTGTTTGAGGGTGATTCGCTTGGCCCTTCCTGCGGATGCGTGGCCACTTTCCTGGTACCCCTTTTCGGAAGCTCAGAGGAGATGATGACATTTGCATCGCTTTACATACGCTAATTTTGGTCCTTATGAGGCCACTCTAGGAAGGTTCCCAGGCGCTCTAGACAAACGCAGCCCTGTTGTCACAGCTCTAATGCACACCACTTCGTTCAGTACTGACTTTTAGAACAAGCTAAGCTTTCGGTTTTTAGGAACTTAAAGCATTCGCGATGCTGGTTCGGGCAGAGGTGGCGGATTGCATCGTAGTTTCATGTTTTACCATGTATAAGAGATTTTAAACAAGAAAAAAAGCCGCGAAAAGTGTAATGTAAAACGTTAGATATTCATGACGAGAGCACTTGCGATATTTTGAATCGTATGCTTTCTTCGGAGAAATGTCGCAACTCGCTATCATTCAAATCGTTCCTTATAGTGTGCTGGTTTAAAAATTAAAACAGACGACAAAATATGTTTTATTCTGATCGACAGACCGAAAAAATCATCAAAGTCGAAAAGTCAGGCCGCGCTTTTAATAGAAGTAATCTTCCTGAAGCTATTAATCAATATTCTGCTAGTTAGGTTAGTATAAGAAACAGACCCGAAGAGACGTTTGAATCTATACGCTTATCGGGGCGTCCGGAAGAAGCGTACGCGGAAACACGGTGTGCTTGTCTTCTAAGGAGCTTGGAAGCCATATCATCTTTTCTTTTGATTTATGAAACGGTTGGCGTTTCCTCGGCTTTTCCTTTAACCTTTTTAGCTGATTAGAGAATAGGCGATTAGAGGTATAGCTTCCTTTGGCATTGTTGTTTTTGCTAAATTTATACGCAGAACCTCTGCTGAATGAGCTTTCATCTCGAAGGCTATTGGATGGGGCCGTAAAACGCATAGTTTACTACCACCGTTTACGGTTTTAGACTGCCGAGTCCCCAGTCGATATGCATACCCGTCGAGTTCTGCGGTAAACGCTTCGAGGTGGTCCCCTCCAAAGAAGTCAATTACATGATCGATGGATGCTTTCCAATTCTATTTTTCAGTTTCCTGTATTTCATGCAATAGGGCATTGTGAGCGAAGCTATTCGATCGTATCAGCTGGGGACTGCTTAATTATTTAACACGGTTGCAAAACATCAATGGGGCTCTTATTGGCGAAAATAGTTACCCTATTGCTATGGCTAATCTCGGCGCTTTTCTTAGAGCTGTAATCGGTGTAACCTGCGCAGTAGGTATAATCCCTGGTATTGTTAGGTTATCATCAGAGATTATCATCGCAATTTGCGTCGTACGGGTAATTTTGCTACCCACGGAAATTAGTTGAATTTTCAGCCATCTGCGTTCACTTATTCCATAAGTTTTTGTTTACCTAAAAACGCAATAGTTAAGATCTCCATTTCGTTGCTCTTCTAATTTACTTTGTAGAGCGTGCGCCTGGTCTATCTAGCAGCTCATCGTAGCCGAGATGCAGTCATCAGCTATTGTAATACGCAGCAGAAGCAAACCATTTTTTTTTACAGACAAAATCACAAGCGCATCATGGCGCAAACCGAAGGTTCATCCTTGGAATACTGTATGATTGAAAATTAGGTATTGTCCATTGTGGACGAAGGCTTGCTAGAATTCTAAACTCATTCGGCTTGCCAAAATGGACGGTCTATGTTTTCGATGGTTTGTATGCGACTTCCGAAAAGTCGAAAAAAAAGCTTCTAATAGGTCAACGCGGGAGCCTAGCAATAAAAGCGTACCTCGAAATGGTCAAAAGCTCATCCAGTAGTCGCTTGCATGCGTCCTAATGATGCTGATAAATCGATCAGGAACCCTTTCAGGGACGTACGTGGCGCATTGTTCGCTGGATGTCAGCCCCATTTTCAATGCTATAAAAGCTAGCTATGTATTTTTTAAAAAGCAAGGTCCGTCAATGCTAAACGTGAACCGTCCAGTTATTTATAGTGGTTCGTCGCCAAGAAAATTTGGTAGCCAAGATAAGAACGGCTGGTTCATCTGCTACATTAAGAGTGTTTTCTCATATGTGGCCTAAGGAATATGAACTAGTAAAGGTGGTGTCATATCTTTTAAAGCACCGAAGCCCTTACTGAATGATATTGCAGCGATATTTTATAAGCTGCAGTCAAAGCGAGGCTCAACACTTGGTTGAACAGAACACAATTTGTATTTCGGCAAGACGGTCTTCGGCTTTAATAAAGTCAACTTCACATAAGTTAAATTAAATCGGTCTACAATTAGGTTCATCGCAATACACTCTTCAGTCGCAAACAATTTATACAAGCAGGCTTAACACGTTGGGATGAAATATATATATATATATATATATTTTGAGCTAACCTACAGCTTTGCTAGGAAATAGTATTAGGATCTACTTAAATTTAGAGATAGATGTTTTAAAAGTTATCTGTAGGTGGTTTAGACTTGGAATTGAACGACAAAAAATAAAGGAAATAAGCGCGTCCGTGAGTGATGTCAAGAAGTAAAAGGTTCTTTCTACTAATCGCAATTATCTTAAAATACGTTTCTATTCTTAAAGGGGGATATAATGTAATATTTTTTAGTATGACAAAACGCCTCTATGACATAGTATAACATAAGCAAGAAGACAGCAAAAAAAACACAATTCTCTGTCCAAACGATTCAAGCGAAATGAAAATTACAAGAAGCTGGTAATATTAATAGCCGTGCGCTGTACCTACACATCGTACGGTACTCGACCCGTTGAGCTCTCTTGACAATATCAAAGGTCGAGTTTTTTTATATCCAATTAATACGTCACTATACACAGTCATGCCACGGCCAACGTCGTAATAATATCACAGTATCGTGTTGCTAACATCCATAAAAAAAATGTTCTCTAGAAAAAACTCTGTCTTTCATTGATCAACAGCAAGGCCACATATATATATATATATAGATAGATGACGACAAAATTACTCAGAGGCAACGATAACCTTCTGCAACCGAACTACGTATTCTAGGGTTTTATTTATTATTATTCACTTGTATTATTTGCATCTGTTGTTTTTCTTTCTATTCCAATACGATATTCCTCTTTTTGGCTGTTAGTAGACAAATTATTAATAGTTCGATTGACTAAATAGACGTCAACGAATACCTTCCTGACTGCTAACCCCCACAGCGCTGGGATTGCGCATGTTACTATGTGCGTGGGTGATGGCGAACATCGACGATCATGCCCAATTGATCAAATTTTGTCAACATCTCTTAGGCGACTTACTGCGATAGTTTGTTGGCAACACTTGTCGGTGAGCATGAGGAAGGTGTTCGATGCCGTTGTCGATCTGCAAAAAGGAGATTGCCAACGGAAGATAGGCAGCCACACGTGATTTATTGCTCCTGGTCTGCGAATGACGGCTTGACGGTATGGGAACGACACATGAAGACACGAGAGCAACGATTTGCTTGAATTGACTTGCTGTAAGGTGCGCTTCAACTGATGTGGGCGTCCCCTTCGTCGTCTTCGCTATCGCGTGGCGTTTATCTAATAACTTTTTTCCCAAACACCCTGTTCTGACCAGATAGTATAATCTAATTGGAAGAAAAACGCGACCTATATTTTGTCGCAGTTTTTCTTGCGATGATGGGTGCACGTCAATGATCAAGTTGATCGGCGTTAATTGACGGCTGGTCAAGTGCGGCGTTTAAGTTTGATCTTGAACCAGAATCTACTACGGTAACTTTCACCACTTATTATTAAACTTCTTTAAGCTCTAGAATTGCAGCACATATGCGCACTTAAATGATATCCACGGTGGCGGCACCAGACATTGCGTGACAATAACGATTGGGTGCAACATCGAGCACGTTCTCGGATCGCGCTCGGATCACACTCAAAGATCGAGTGCAATATTGTAATTATCTACAATAGGCAACTGGTGAATAGATGAAAGTACTTCACGGAGTGGTTCTGCTCTAAAAATCCTCGTGAGGGCGAACGTAGACCAGGCTTATGGTGAGGCATTTGCTAGAATACATAGACCCCACTTATCTCTGATTGCTGCGCCTCACTCGAAAAAAATCGGCTGATATGTGACCATTAGCAAAGTGATTACTAAGAAAAGAATTGCTCTTGTGAGACTTCTAATATGAACCGCCTCAGCGCGTGCTATCGAATACGTCCCAGGTAGCTCTGCATATAGCTAATCAACAATGAATCTTGCCTAGCCCTAGGCGTCTCATATCCGCCACCAAAGCGACACTGCTCATTTACTACTTAAAAACGGTTTTAAAGGGGGGTACGTCTCTCGATGTTGTTGTCAACCCGAAATTAAAAATACAGCGCATATTATAACTAAGTGTATATATGTTTTTATTTAGATAAATTGAAATGCGTTTGTTTTTGAAGGAACATTGGCTTTCACCATCACCACTCGCTGCTATGATGCCTAATGTCACACAGTGCAAGTAAGTTTGACGTAAAATATTTTGACTTTTTACCCCGAAGTACAGTTCCGTTATGAAATACCTGCTAGAATACCTGTTAATCCTAACACATGGTTGATACCTGTGAAATGTCCAAAATTTGCTTAGCGTTACCGTTCCAAACAACCAATATTATAGTAGAGAGCAAAAAAGCTGCCAATATAGTTTTCAAAAACTGTTCTATTGTGTGTAAAATTGATTCATTCGTGAAAAGATAATAACTGAAGACATCTACGCCGCTATAGCTCCACAGCCTCATCTAGTGGAACTATAAGGGGTTCCACTAATGATTTCTTGCAAGGAGTTGGTCTAGTTTAACTTACGTCAAGTACGCACGCACGCAGTCTTATTAAAGTAAATTAGACTTTAAGGCTACTTAATTCTTTCAGTCTAGTTGTAAGTTTCTATGTCGACGCCATCCGATTTCACAAGTGCTCAAAATGCGGTGGCCCTTTTCATTATTAAAAATTCGGTAATTTTACTTGATTCCGGACTCATATGCGTTCCGGAAATTGTAAAATTACTTCGTAGCACCGAAATTTAAGTCAAGGTTTTCTTAGAAGTGGAAAACGAAGCACTCCTGTCTTCCCTCATATGTTTTCAGAAGTATCGTGTATTCAAGCCCGATGCAGTTTACTTTGGTGGACGTACTTTTCACTTAAAGAAATAAAGAAAAGAGAAAGAAACAAGATGAGATTTCTAAACGAAACTCTTTATTTATCCTCATGAGGATTAATCGAGTTAAGCCTAATTCTTATGTATTAACTGCACCTTATGGTTAATGGTCGCCGCCCTGAACACTTGTCGTAATGTTTATCGTAATAAAAACACGTAACTTAAATTAAAAAAAAATTGCCAACTGCTCGAATTCTGCCAAGACACTTATTCGTATCGAGAAAACGGTTACACTATTTGTTCCCCAAGGAAAAAAAAGCTTACTCCAGGCCTCCTGCGATAATGAACAGTTTTTAAGACTGAAAAACTCAAAGCTAATACACAATCGATTACTAATATTTTTCAACAATTTTTTCACCAGTTACATGACAGAACAGGAATGGCTATTAAAGAAAAGCGCAGACCCTTTTTTATACACACGTTTTCTCATTCGGGGCCACATTTTTCTCCATACCCTTAAAGAGTATATAATTTATTTTGATAAATATTAGATTTTAGCGGTAAATAAATAGCGGAATGCCGATGCGCCATTAGGAAATGTGCTCTGTTTGTTGGGTTCTGTTATCGTCAAAAATTAATCTCTAACTCTGGAATGTATTCTTCATTTTTTAAGGTAGCAGGAGATACGGAAGTTATTACGATCAAGAGGGAACTCATGAGCAGGTTCATTTAATATAAACTTTCTACCTGTCAGGAGGTTATTGATACATCTTGCATATTGGATTGTCGGAAAAGTATATTGAGCCAAAATTCTTATATATTTTAAAATCTTTTTTTAAGAAAAAAAATTTACATATGTATCGTTTCGATCCATGATCTTCTATTATTGTTCTGGCAACGTCATAATCTTACCACCGCAAATCTTGTGTGCTTTCTGAGCGAAAAAAATTGAGGTAAGTGATTTTTGCATCCCTCCATTGAATACTATCTAGGAAGTTCTTCAGAGGAAAATAGATGGTAACCCGATGGTTCAAGATACGGGCTCAAGGGCAAATGTATCATTTTTCATCTAAGTTACCTTAATTTTTGCTTGATAGCTAAAGATCTATGAGGTCTGACTCATTTTCATTATGGAAAACAACGCCTTTTCTACGCAATCTACATATAGCGTTACTTTTTTTGGCATCAGTCTAGGCTTTGCCACAGATACAAAGGCACATTTTTTCATTTCTTTTTTTTTTTTTTTTGATTTACACATTATTGTCGCAGTTTTCGTCACCCGTCACCAACCGCTTTTGAAGTGGCTTACTTTCGTTGCGCTTCTATAGGTTTCACAAATGGAAATATGGTCGGGTAACTTTTTTTGGGTCGATCCATGTGGTACCCACACATCGAACACTTTTGTACAACCGGCTTGATTCAAAGGGTTCAAAACTGGTCGGTTGTCGGTGTTTAGTTCCTTAGCGATACTATAACTACTCACGAATCAATTTTGCTTTAATTTGCGATAATTTCCTTAACTTGTTTTGTAATTGGCCTGCCACTACGAAGGAATCAGTCATATCGAAATTTCCAAAACGAAAACAACGGAACTATTTTTAGGCCGGTATTTTTTTGCCGATACCCAACCTTAAGCACTAACAGCTCACTCTACGGGTCTGGGCAGACTTTGTGTCTTTAAATTTGAATGAAGAATTAGGTACATTCTCGAGGCAGTTCATTTTAGATCTGAACCTAAGTTTTGCACATCTGCTATTACCTGAGATAAATGACTTCATAGATATTTGGCTAGAATAACGATCAGAAGTTTTTCGATGTATCCTGCAGTTCTGATCTGTTTCAAGTTACTTCGTAGTATATTTCTCACGGCAATTGTCATTATATTTTATCATTGCGTTCAGACGAATGCGTTATGAGAGACCGTACGCTTCACTTGGAGCGGTTATGACCTTGACACCGAACTGCATTATAAGGTATGTATTTTTATGATAAAATGCCGATCATTGCAAATTTTTTTTGTATAGAAAATGACAGATTTGATTAATTTTGGATATACATATATGGTGAACATAATTTCGGTTTTTCGTAGTCTCGCTGACTCTATAGACGTCCTTACGCTATATCGTTTCATACACGATCGTCGTACATATACAACAACATGCAAGTGTCCAGAATCAGATCGCAAAAAAGATACCTATCTGACTTGTAAATTAAGACAAAAGATATTTTGATGCTTTTGTTAGGGCACGATCTGAGTGATTCTGTATCTTGCAACGTGGAAAGAGCAATAGGAACGAACTTAAAATAAGTACATCTATACCTGTACGCAAACGTAGTAAGAGATAAAACTAGCTTGAACAAAAGACGCAAGACAAGCTACTCCGGAATACAAATCGAATAAGCAGTGAAGTGACTATATACAAAGTAGTGCGTTTAAACTGGGAAAAAATTGGCGGGCTGCTTGTCGTCGTAGATATACGTTCATCCGCTACGCTTATTATCCGAAAAAAAGGCCAATTTTTCCTATAGCAAACAATAATAAACTCGTCATGACGAACAATAGGGCGTCGTTTAAGATATATTGGCCAAAGTGAATTTTCTAATTTTTTAACTTATATATGTAATAGAATAGTTTAAAACTTTTCCACATGATTCCACGTCATTGCCAGTTTTAGTGTAATCGCTAAAAAATCTGACGGGAATTTCCATGAAAAAGGCTGGAAAATCCGGCACCAATCTAGATTCGGAAACCTTCAAAATTCATCGAAATTGTTTAAAAAGCCATTTTCAATATATCTGTATCTTTTACACAGACATTAGTAACCATTTTGAAGAAGATAATGTTTGTTGCTAATTAGGTCATCCAGATGAGATGCAGCGACTAGTGTTTTCAAACATTTTGCGTATCTTTGACTTTCGAAATTTTCGGTCCTCTTGAGCCCTTGCATTTTTGGCATGTAACTTCAGCAAGCTTATAGCCATCTATATCGCTTGACACACGACCGCTGTCACAAATCTATTTACAGACAAATCAAGTGATATTTTGAAAATAAGTATCGAATAATTTAGGCCCCGAATTGCAGCCGTGATCGTGGTGATTATTTCGAGTAAACGTGATCGCCAGATGCAACATGTTTAGCCTATGCAAAAAATCCCTCGAAATATCTGTTTTTGTTTGAATCAATTTTTAAAAACAAATCATAAGAAAAATTCACGCCAATTTTAATACGCAACCCTATGTATGTGTAGCCTACGTTTTTGAGAAGTAGGTTCCTGTTGTTAACGGCGCAGCTGTGGCAGATCAGACGCAATGCTTCCATGTGTAGTGCTATAGCTTTGGCAATTAAAGGTGATATACACTAAGACACTTACCTAATAGCCTGATTTACTTCGCGTTTCTAAATTGCCTTAAGCAGGCTATTGCTAACGTCTGACAACGAGGATCCCCACATCTAATTTTACGCATTTCGCCCAGATATTATATTATATATATACCCAGAAGTAATACTATATACTACACACCTTCGTGACTCAGCGCAATGACACGTCGGAAATCGCAGACAGAATGACGACGCAGACCACAGAAGGATACCCCTAGCAAGTATTCGCTTGTCTGAACCCTGATAAATAGTGGAAAAAATAATTGGTGATTTGGTCCGACAGAGGCGTCAAGTCAAAAGCTGTTGTCCTCTCCGCTCTCGGTCTCTCCCTCTTTGCCCTCTCTTTTTTGCCCAATTACATAATGCGTTGCTGGTTATATGGTGGCCAGGGCAACTTTTGTTACAACACATGATGCGCAGAACTTGTGTGTATGTATATGGTTTAGTCAAAGGGGCATCGAGGGGGGCGAAGGCTAAAACAAGCGGGCCTGTTTGTGCGAGGCAGGAAGAATGGGTGAAGCCACTCCGGGCTAGCGAAGCGCACCTTTGTGTAGGGAGGTTTATTTTCAGAAAATTGCTTCCGCTTGCGGATTCCCAAGGGATTTTATTCCAGTACAGCTCTAGGAAAGATAACCACGAAGCTATCAAGAGGGACCGCAGGACCTCGTAGGGAGGTAGTAAACCATGTCTCTGGTGTACAATACCGCGGCGGTGGGTGAAGCAGCGGGAATACGGTGCCCCCTTGGACGCTACATCACGGAACCTTTGATAGGCAGGCGACGCGGTAAGTGGTCTAAATTCTACTTGTGTGCAGTATAAAAATAACAATATATACTCTCGAGCATGGTATCTCATCCTATACAGGTATTTCCATGCCTTTACTTTTCAGTTGAGATGTGCCCGAAAAAAAATCCCGCCTGAAAGCAAAAATGATTGCGACATTTGTGGAAGAATACCGGTCTGTTCATTGTAATTGATAGAAACGACGTAGTTTTTGAGCGCTGAAGGGGGTGAATCACTAATACCAGCACTAATAGCAGCAACCCACCATACGTTTCATTCATCTGTTTGCAGGGAGTGATATCTTTTTTGCTCAGATACATATATAGCTGAGTTATCGTATAAAAAAGTTGATGTCAAAATAGAAAGTGACCACTGAAAGGTCAGAAGTGATATGATCTGACCTTTGAGAATATGCTTCCGGCAATTATTTACTCTCGCGAGGGATTCATAAATAAGCATGTAATAATAAAACCTGTTGTTAGCATTTGAGCTACGCTTTGATTCCGGCGAGGGAAGCATCTCCTCAATGCTGAGACCGAAAGAAATACCAACGTCTAGCACATGTTTGTATTTATCCAAATAGCGCGCCGTAATGCCCTTAGTTCGATCGAACCATTAGCTGATAAATGGAAACACGGTGAACGCACATCATTGATTCGTAGTGCTGCTTACCGTTTGACCCTTTGCTACGTTACTTGCAAGATTAGCTAAATGATAAATTTTATCGTGACTGAAAAGGACCAAGCGACTTTTTTCGATCGAAATTAAAACGAGCCATATGATAGCTATAGCTTTTGCACTGATATCTGTGTGTAGTGTATTTCTAAAAGGAAGGTATTCCAACACAAAATTGCGTCGAGCTTTAGTTTGAAATAGGGCATTTTGCTGCCCGCTCCTTTAACCTGTTAAGGCCCCTTTGCCGATAGCGTTACGAGACAGATATAGTTGTTCAGGAAGACAATCAGATGTCTGCAGTGGGTTTTATCATTAGAGCAATTGCGATTAATTATTTTTAAGGAAAAAATTTGGAACTTATTCTAAGCTATATTTCGCAAGCATTTGGTTGTCACATATTGGACCACCATAAGGCCTCCGGCATTTTCATAAGTAGCCCTAACTCTTATACCATTGAATACTGATCCACCGTTATACATGACTGCTGAATTAAGTATGCCAAATAACAGTTCTGAAAAACGAAAGGTCCAAAAAATGCAAACATCACACGTATGCTGGGAATATGTACGTACGTGCGTTTAATCATTTAGGCCTCCTCACATGCAGCTTGCGATTTTTGTTTAATTGCGACCACTTACAGAGTGTAATTGGAAATTTTGGACACACAATGGTATGCAAATAACAGAGCAGTCATGTTATAAGAACAAATACGTAATCAACATATGTATCGGTTGATTTGCACGGGTTGATTTAACGAGCTGTTAATAGTGCGTGTTGTTACCTTTTGCGTGGTGTCGGCAAGTGATCTGCGTGTAGCGTAACAATTAGCCAAAAATATACATACGATAAGATACAGACTGATTTCTCTTTTTCCGTCTTTTTCGCGCCTTTACTTAACCAAAGCAAACCAAAACCAGAACTTGTAAGAGTCGTCCCTCCGACCTCTTAACTTTCTGATCTGAAGCCACCACTACTGTCAATCTAACTCAAGACCTAGGTGGTCTCGTTGTTCGATATGAGCCCTCGTGAGGGGCTTAGCAAGGCCAAGCGTCGTTCTATCACAAAGCGCGTACAGGACCCCAATGTAAAACAGACTTCTTGTTAAGTGTGTGTATATGTATGTACATTAGTCTTTGGCAACTTCGCTCAAACGTTCTCCAACACGTATTGCATTGATTGTATTATTTTGGTACCTCGAAGGGTCTGCAGACCCTCCCTTAAGTTTGGCATCGACTCGTATGCACGTAAACGTTTCAATGCTGCCCTGGTTGCTAAAATGATCATTTAATGTGAAAACATCTTCTTACAAGTATACTAAGTCAATGTATGGACAGACCTATGCGACGTGGCCAGTGAACTGGAGAGAGAAAGAGAGGCACTAGACTGCCTCTGAATCAGCGCTCGGGAACGTATCAACGGATTTCTGCTTCAATACGTATTGACTACATTCATTGACACAAGGCTTCTAGCTGCATTACTACAGCCGGTGAGTCGGTGGTTTAGACATCATTGCCATGCGAGGTGATTTGCTTCAAAGCGAAGTTCTGAGCAAAGTCGGGCATCCGTAGCTCGGGGAAAATGGGGCATGGAGGGGACAGCCTACCAGATACCTTCCCCAATCCAACATGTCACATTAAACTTACAGGGAACGTAGGGGTGGCAGTTGATGTGGCCATTCGAGAAGAATGTATGATACGTCCCTTTCATCGTTCGACGTCGTTCAATTCTGCAGGGCCTAGTGGGATGCCTGCACACTACTGCGGCAGGACTGCAAAGCGCGTAGAACTCTGGATACAGCGAGAGGTAATGCCGGTGCCGAAAGCTGCTGGCAAAATTTTCGGATTCAAATCTTCGAGCTGATTTTCGAGAGCCGCGAATTACTTTCGGGCTGTGAACGGTAACAGAGAATAGCGAAGTTCCACAAATGCTCCCGACGATTTCGATTCGATGTCACTACGGTGCTGCCAGTGCCATATAAACGATATTCAGAGAGGAATCCACCTGTGAGAGGGTGTACCTCTCTAACGAAGGCGGTGAATAGGTAAAGGGAATGAACTGTTCAACTAGAACTTAAATAGACAGTAAAAAGCTTGTTTTATACAGACTGGGTTTATATCTGATAACGACATAACATTATCAAATGGTGAAGAGGTGAATCGGAAGTGGCCATAATGGAAGGTAACATGAGGAATTGCTTTAAAAACATATTGTTATGTCAAATGCTGTTCGAGTGTGTTATAGAACTCGGGTAAGTATATAATGAAAGTAAAACAGTCGCGTGTTATTGTAAATTTATTACCAAGCCGATATGTCTGCTTAATATGACTACTTCCACATTGAAATATAAGTGCTTAAAGCATTACAGGATTGTGTAATACGCAAAGAAACATGTACGTAATATGTGAGGTGTGACCTCATTTTCGTGCTTGGGTTCGACTCTTCTGCCCTTTAGGGATAAGATTCAAAATCATCAACCCACGCTTATGTCAAGGCAAATAGCTTTGGGCTTTTCGAACTCCGCGCTGCTAGGTGCATTTCATGTTACCAGCTTTGATGAAATATCCCATTGAGGCCAGTTGTTCCTGGGTGCTGCAAGGACAAAAGTAAGATTCCGGTGACGCAAAATCGACGTAAAAATGAATGTACATCAGCGCGACGCAAATGTCTCTGCTACCGTATAAACTGATTGTTTACTAGGTGCCTCTAAACCACAGAGTACAGCTAGGACCCCCAAATTCGATGTGTCTTTTGAATATTGCCTTTGCAAGAGTTATTCAGAGCCTATCTTATAATGGGGACCTACGTAGGAAATAGCCTTTCTTATTTCGCGTATGTTAAGTTAAGTTCTGCCTAATTACCCGTCTTTCCGGAACTTGGAAACATTAAGTAAGCAGTTACACTGTAGCAATAGTACGAACGCCTATTTTGAAATAGTACTAATCAGGATACAATAACAGTCATGGCATAACTGGAAAACCGTCTAAAACAGGGTCTATGCTTTTATAAAGTAAAATTTATACGGCACATCCGCCAGCAAATGCAGTTTTTTTATTCAAGGAATAGGTAATTCAAAGGTATTTTTCTGCAAGTATTTGCATACAACATTGAGATGGCGCCCGGAGTCTGTTTATGCTACGTGGGTTAATGTGTTTTAAAGAGTTTACGAGTGCACACCCTAATTTTTCAAAAGGAACGAGTGCCTTTTGAAGTGTTAAGGTACCACAGAAATTTCTTATGACTAAATCTAAGGCCATTTAAAAAACGGTCGTAGCCAATTTGACCTAGACCTTAAAACTCAGAGAATTTATAGCTAGTAAGTGGTTTTCGTAAGTATTTACGTACGTTCCGATTCGAAAAATGGTTGCATGTCCCCTCAAAGAATCTAAATGATATAAGACATTCTTTTATTATAGTGATATTTGTCGCAGGTGGAATTTTGTAACGTCCGTTTTTTTCTGCTGTGCAAAGCTGAGCAGTATGTCGTATTCTAGGAAACGTACTCGGATAAGCTACTTTGCCGAAGACGTCTACGCTATAACTAACTGCTCACAGTCAGGTCAAAAGGCTCGATTCTAAAGAATTAGAGTCACTTCTTCCACGTCATCTATCTAAAGATTCCTGTTTGGAGCCACAGTTGTGTCCATACTTCTTTGTTCAACATGTTCATAATACTTATTAATACTAATACAACAATAGTTCCAATGAAATGCGCTATTTGAAAACTGCAGACTTCTACTGAAGCCCTTCATAACCCCCTGGGTAGGATCCGTTAAGTTAAGGAGTAGCATTATCTCCAGTTAAATATTGCTCGTAGTGAATTAGTTGCAATGCCAACGCAAGATCATCTGCACAAACCTGCGCTGTATCTAGTGAGCGTTTTCTCAAGATCACCGATTTTATTAAAAGCTGGCATTTACTCTGGCTCAAATTGGAAATTACTGGAAATGTACCGGTCAAAAGGAAAACAATTGTTGCTAATACATTTTACAACTCGCTTAATATCAATGACTATTCACGTTTTACCGAAAAATTCATTTTAAATATATATACTGTATATAAATAGTGTAACAATATTTAAGCTTACTATCCAACGTAGCTGAGTATAATATAATCCGTACTCCTTTCCAAAATGAGTACGAATGTCCCGGTAAAATCTGCTACGCGAACGATTTTTGGCGTCCGCCGGCTGCTGAGATGGTGCTGAAACCTGCAGCTTCCCCCGCCTGTCACGGTTGCTGTACAAGTTCCCGAAATACGAAGACAACTCGTACTTTTCCGAACGGTATTGTTGTCGACCTCGTGAAAGAGATGAAATTCATACCCCCTAAAAACGCCGAGACGCCGTAACGTTATGTGGCTAATAGCAGTAGACGACGAAGAGCACTTTTGGGCCTTGGGGCAACTGCATAATCCTCCAGTCAGTAGTGCAAATGACAGCCTACGTGCATCCCTCAGAGTTTCGATTACGTATGCAGCATAGCTGCTACTAGGACGTACTGCTATGTCCAATATTTAACAACTTCACGAAATTTTTACAATCTCGCAAGGACTTCTCCTGTAAAAAAGACATATTTACTAAAAAAATGCTAAATCTCCTTGCCGCTTGAGTAAAATTGACGGAACCATCACCTTACCAGATCCTTTTGGGGACTTACGGTGCGCTCTGTACAAAAGATGCGTTACAAAAAATGTGTAAACTCGACCATCCAACTCTATCTCGATCAACGATTATATTATCGGTAACAATAGCGAGATAGGTAAAATGATATTTGAAAAACTAGGCAAATAATAGTGTTGAAACATTAGGGGAACTCCACACGGCAGATAAGGTTCAAATAGCAGCTAATTGCTAGTTTGTACGTAAGTTGTTGCAATGAACGATATACCTGGGTAATCTTATCAGAAATCAAGGGTGCTCGTTACAAATTGTATTAAGTGTGATGTGATGTTACGTCAGTGAAACCTAGGTCACTCATTACAAGGTACCTTTAGTGTTATCTATTATTTAAGAAGTTATTATAATAAACCGGTGATCTCATATCCCTCTGTATTTGATCTTATATTGTTTAATTATGCAAAAACATAAAATGCTTTCCGTCTAAACGTAATGAGTTTGGCAGCGTACGATGTAAGGTTGCAGGAAATTACTCGCTAGGTGAACAGTGCCCGCGCGGCCCCCTCGACGAGGGTAATAATTGTTGGGGGTTCCGACCATGCACAACGCTCGGCTATCGAACTTAACTTTAATATTCTAAACTATAGGCCTTTTTCGCTTCTTCGAACCTATGCTCAATGAAGGTCAATGCAACACGTGGACGAAACGTATTCAAAGACCATAGTTGCGGACATAATAGAATTATGTTTGTACTCACGAGGTAAATATCTATAATATATAATAGCGAAAAATGACATGCATTTTCTGTAGCGTACAAAGCAATTAACTTGGACAACGCCTTGAGTGAAGAAGCAAAACAGATCAACGAAAATGAAGTAAATGTGCCACTGGCTTAATTTGACCATCGAAGGTGATTTGGCTCCGTCTAGAAACCTTTCATAAAAGAGCAATACGTGGTTCCCTATATGTTTTATATGTTACCACAATGGAAGTCGCACGCCGTGGCTATGGGCTAAGTTTCTGTATCAGACGGTACATACGAACGTTTAACTCGATCAATTAAGTTCTTACGAGTGAACATTTTAGATAACAGATAAGGTCAGAAAGCCGAAAAGAAACTACCGGGGACATTGTTTTATTTCGTATGTGATAGCTATTTTACAGAGAATGCCAATTTAGTTTAGAGAGCATATTATTTGTACTGTTATGAGCCTGAATAAAACCGGCAAGGAACTCATAACCAGTGTGAAAAAAACAACCGCTCTTTTGAAGAGCATTTGAACAAACTCGATTCACCTTTTTAGTTTGCCTCGGTGAGGCCTAGCTCTATACTGTCCGTCAGGACTGGTCCCGCAGGAGTGAAGTTGCACGAACTGTGTGTACCTTCTGTGTGTGCATAGACAAACTCGATAGGATCGGCCTACCTGCAAGAGACTTCATAGGTTAATATACCTGTGAGTAATCTTCGGTTAGGAAGGAGAGCTCTGTTTGCTCCATGTGAGCAAAAACAACCCGTATATCTGTACAAAAGCAATAGTGACTATCATGACAAAGCTACTGCCATCGACTAATAGAAAAACTAATCGAGTATTGATTACTGAATTCCTGCTCGTAAAACAAAATTGCGTCTTTGACCTACGTACTAGAAGTTTCGCTGCCGCACAGAAGTTTACCGGTTTAAGTAAAAAGTAGCAAGTAATTAAAGCGATAATATTGTACGTTGTCGCCGATGAAGTGCACTGAGTGCTAGCGACTGTCACGCCGCATGGCCGTGAATTGCGAAAATCGTCTCATAAACCACATGTTGATGTTACTTCGTAGCACCGAGTCTTTCCTTGTTGGAAGCTGTTTGTTGATAACAAACAGCCCTATTATGCAGTGACTCTTGCTTTCCATGATCATCTTAACTATTTTCGTTACAACATCTTTATAACAGTAACTTGGCAAGAATCTAGGTATAGACACACCTTGTTCGTACTGGGTACAAGCCGTCAGAAGCAATGCCGAACGGTATTGGACATAAACTACGAAAAACAATTTCAAAACACTCTCGTATTAAGCTAAAGGTAATCGTCATGTTTAAGCTCTGTCTTGCTTAAAAGCCTCCACGACCACAGAAACTTCTTCGGTTAGCGTTTCGAGATACCGTCGTCTCCTCTGAGGTTTTCAAGCTCCCATAATTACACCAGCATCAAACTGTTACTGAAGAACACAAATGCGTTGTGTTCAAAAAAAAAAAAAAAAGTCACAGAGTGCTAGAAATTTAGCGCAATTCTTTATCGAAAGTTTTTTAAAAAGAGTCAGCGATTTACAAGTTCTATAAATAGTTTCGGACAGGCTAACCTATCAGAACTTCACAATAGACTGACCGAAATAATGACATTTGGTTATGGTTTTTACTCGATGTTCGCCCTGTGATGTTTGTTTATTTTTATGGAGCTTTTCGTTATACTATTTATGCTAATGCTTACTTATACTTTTAGTATAGGTTGTGTCGAAAAAAATCTCCTACAAATGCAACTTATGAACTTCTTAAGTCTAGGTGACTGGCAATTTTTGGCTCGTTGTTAAACTTGTCTTCGAAATCTTGCATTGTTATTAACTCAAAGTTTTTTCAGTCTCACGTTTGCCTTCATTAATAAGAGTTTCCATAAAAGACAGTTAGGTTTATATCATACACATTTCTATATGCTAGTTCATTAGTGCGATTTACTAGAGTACCCTGTTATGGCTTGGGAAGGCGCCGAACCTTTTTACCGCAATTATTCACGGGCAGATATATAATTCAGCGGCTGAGAAAGCAGCAGATCAATAAAACTGTACCAAGTTTTCAGCATTGCGTAAGGAAACAAAGCGACATTTTCATAATTATCAATTGGACCTTGATTGCACCAATCAGCTGCTCAATACCAATATATGGTCCTTCCTAAAAATCTCCGAAGGACTTCGATAGCCTGAGAAATAGCGTTTGCCTACCTATGTTCGTAAAAATATAGCTCGAATTCGTAACTAATTAGTATGCACAATACAACTAAATGAAGAAACAGAGTGTCCTTGACGTACTCGCCGCTGTTTGACTGTGGGGTCGCGTTCTGAGTCGGAAGGCAATCGTGTTATCGGTGTTGGGATAATGGCTGGCTCCTAGTCTTCTTATGCGCCTGGGTTTTCAAGATTCGATCATTTTCTCTCAAACCTAGAGGTAAAAAATGTGGGTGTTTGAATGGCGCTATAAGAGCACTGCAGGTACACCATAGGTATTCGTCAACTTCAAATGAATCGTAAATCCTTCTTTGTTATTTTATTTATTTACTGAAAAACAGACTTTACTACCAACATGATATCGTTTCAAAAGATGCTACATGCTCCTTTAAATAAGAGGATACAACTACTCATGGTAAACATTTGAAATATCTATAAATTAATCATACCAACCTATTGGTCAAATGACATCGCAAAACTCGCGAGCTGCGCAAGCCAACAGCACTCATGAGCTGACTAGCACATCTGATAGTTATCCGATGATAATATATTCTTAGAATTGATAGAGTATGTTTATATTTTCGCCGCATCACGTTTAAATTCAATATAAAACGCTGATCATTTTCTATAATAACGTATTAAGGCCAGAAGCATACAGATCAGGACAAGCTTTTTATGCTCAGACGAAACTGAGCTTACTACAGTCTATCATGGCAGATCAACTCTGCCATGTCGAAAATAATATAAAAATGAGTGTTTGTTATTTATAGAAACAAGCATAGAAATCTGATAAGCAAAACTCGTCTGCTGAAGCAAGTGAAA
This sequence comes from Varroa destructor, assembly GCF_002443255.2. Taxonomy (NCBI): domain Eukaryota; kingdom Metazoa; phylum Arthropoda; class Arachnida; order Mesostigmata; family Varroidae; genus Varroa; species Varroa destructor. Next base: position 16,722,883 of record NW_019211460.1, read on the forward strand.
ATGACAAAAGTTAATTGAATATATGACGCACGGCTGTGCTTGAGTCCTACGCTGGACGACGAGACCTAGCGCCTGATTCCCTACGAAGCTCTTCCTTGGTTTAAGCCTTGTTTCGATGGTATGACATAATCATCACTGCTAAAGTGAATATTCTATTGTGAAGCGAATGGTTAAGGCAAGACATTGACCGCACACAGCATCCATCGCGTTATCCAAATTCAATTAGCTGATAGATCTAACTAAAGAGGCGACACGTTTTTTCATTCTACCCGTTTAAATAAGGTCTTTTTGTCGATTTCGCGGGTTGCGGGCCAGACGAGTACAAGCGATGCTCTCCGAATATGCCAGAGAAGGTTCCGTACTTTCTAAAATGTGTCTGCAAACTCGACAAATACATAGAAACGAATACGTCTGGTTCCTACCAAACACTTCCACCCGCTGCGCCTTCATGCGAACCGACCTACTGTTGCTCTTGTAGATCTTCATTTGAACGCAGCTTGAGCTCTTGACTCTTCGAAGCCTTCGCAGGCATTCGCTACCCAGAAAATTAACGAAGGTGGCTAATGATATAGTGCGTTAAGAACCATTTCTATTCCGAGAGTAGTAACGCAAAAATATTCAAAGTACACGGATTCAGAAGCAGACAAATATTGAGTATCTCCTCGTGGAAACGCGATCTATATTATGGTATTGCGGATCTCTTGTTCTTAGCGATGGCTGCTTGAGTCCGTCGGCTTTTCCTTTTTTCCAAGAGAATTCGGGTAATATAATTAACGTGTGACCAGCATCACCAGATCATAATGTCTGCCATGGATGAGCCGAACGTGATCGTGACTCAAATCCATTTCACCGGAGACCAGTATCTAGTAATTCTAAACTCATCAGCCCTGATCTTCATCTAACAATAGTGGAAATAGAGTCCCGGTATAAGCGATCGTAAAAGACGTAAAGTAGAGATCGGACTTCGCCTAGGGCCCGCGGTTTCGTTTGTAAATAGTACCTGCTTTATGAAGTGAGAAGGTTAAAGCTGGCTAAAAAAACAAAAGATGCGCTGGCAACATATAAACAGATATGAACATTACGTACCAAAGAGCAGTAACGATATTATTAGGTCGCTATGAAACATATCTATCTTGCCATTTTTATATTTAGGCCAAAACACAAATTTAAAGAAATTATCTTGTCTTCTATGAAGAAACCAGCTAATGCTTAGTGGCAGGTCGTATTTAGCTACTACTCATACTGTATCACCTCGTTTTTGTCTGATCAGAACACAAGGCAAGACTTATCACTTCTAACATGATTGTTTACGATGTCGCCTTATTGCCAATGAACTAAGTTGACTGAAATCCGAACTAAGATATTTTAGATGTGCTAGCATTTGGTGTGAAGCAGTGGCCCTGAGCAGTGCCTATGGTGACTGGCATAGAAATTTATTTTTTTGGTCGACCCTTAACCTGGAATGCCCTATAACTCTGAAGTCTTTTTCGTCAATGTCAAATAAGCAAATAACCTCGTATTCAGGAAAGCTCCATATATATATATATATGTTTCGCATATTCCATTTATTGAGCTTTATGACCTCTTATTTGCCTTCAAAACTTGAACCACAGCATTACTAATTATGTTAAGGCATACTATATAGTTAGCATACCGTTTTCATTGGTCTGTTAGAGAAAACATGATAAGTCCAGAAAGGCCTACCCAGCTCGAGGTCTAGTGCGTTCGATGCTATACCTAAAAAAGGGTAACTTCGAAAGCTTGTTCACATAAAAAAAAACCTATACTGCTAAATAAATAAATATATATATATATATATGCTCTATTGTTGTTACTACCGAAAAGTTTCTCTGTGAACGACTTTTAATAAAAATCTCTGAAATATGATCAACAGGTCTCCTTCAAATATAATAGCACGATATAGCTGAACTGTCAGACCAGTAAATTATACGTAGTAGATAACCCGCTTTGCTGCATTGTTGGTATATTACAACCGTATCGTGTTCCTGGAATCGTTCATCTAAAGTGACGTATTTTACGACCTATTTATAGACCACTGTATACATTATCCAATACTTCCGGCATAAAAGTCACGCCTTTAATATCTCGATTAAACGAGTAAAAAATACACGTTGTACTTAAGTGTGCTGTTTCTTTAAAGCTACCGTATGAAGCAGCGTAATCCCTGTAATTTGTAAAAAAGCAGATATGTTTTTCAAGTTTATAATGCATAAAATGAGCTTACTGGCAAAGAGAAAGGCCTTTTTTGTTACGGCCGAAACGTCGATGACAGCCTTGCTGTAACCCACATGAACTCTGAATATGAAATTTCCCATTTCGCAAAGTTTAATTTTTGAGAAATGACGCAACAACTACACCGATTGTCCTATGGCGCAATGCACATGATACTGTGACCGTTTACATGTTACATTTTGAATGCTTTGTGCGACAAAGTACATGTGAGCCTATCTACGCCTATATACAATAGCAAGTGCCGTTCACCAACTCATGTTAAGACAGTATTGACGATCGACGATATGTGACGTGAAAGAATTAAGGCGAGAGGATGGAACGATCTGAGTTGAACTTTTACCTCTTTTCGCCCCGAGACACATGCATGGGAAAACTCTAAAAGCTCGGCGGCATCATCGAACCGGTAAAGCTGTAACGTTGACATATTCGTTGGTGATGCAGCAATAGCACATCTCCACATACTGGGCTCACTCACACCTGGCCCATCACCGTCACGACATCCATACCGCGCAGCGTCAAATCCCTGCGGGCTTTCATGTCAGTCATAGGGCAGAGGCCTATGTTCCCTAACACTGTTCTCTTCTGCCGCCTTTAGCCTTAGTTTCAGCGTGAACCGAAGATATCGCAATGTTGGAAGTGCTTTGAAACCAAAGAAGCAAAACCTCAAATGGAGCTCCCCGCAGCTATTTCGGTTGCTTCAAAAAACACCCGTTTTCCGGTGCTATTCATTGTTGGCTAACACAGAGGTCCACACACTTGCCCAGTATATAACTTGATGTACACCTTGTCAGTATGACTATGGACGCGGTTGTCCTTGGCTGAAGGACCTCCAGCTCCTTGGCCATCGTTTCCTTTGCGGCACGCACGATGCTACTCACGTGCTGGCAGGGCTACACAGTGAATCTCGAGGAGTCCTCTCGTCCCCTGTACAGGATAACAAAAACGGCGGGAGTTCACATCGACACATGGAACCGGCCTACGAAGTGCACCCTGTATTCGTGGTCGCATTGTGGAGAGGAAGGGGAAGCGCAATGCAAGATAATAGAGTGGCCACAGACGGCTATCGTTCAATGTGGCCGGGGTCAAAAGGCTAAGAAAAGCCTAAAACACTCAGAGATTTAAAGTGGTGTCCTGTTTTGAAAGGCACTCGGTGTGCTGTCGTAAATTTACGTCGAGCCGTGATCGTCTGTGCTTTGTGTCTATCTAAATGGAGAGACACCCAACTGTGTAAAGAAGCCGACTCACAGAAGATCAGAGGACCAGAATTTAAAGGTAGGCACATTCAGTTGTAAATTAATCGGAACTCAGTGTGAATAACCGAGGTAGGAATAACTGACCAGGTCAAGCCACTGCTGAATCATGGCTTACCATGAAATAGATTGCGAAACGTACATAAAAAGCATCATCTAAAGGGGGCTGGAATACTGAGAAACGGTTTTGTCTGGAATACAAAATACTTTTGACAAGGTTGCTTCCATTACCACTAACTGTAGAGTCTGGTAATAAGTAAAGACTTGCTGTACTTCAAGTATACACACCTCTTCACCAAAACATCTGCTCGGGTGAGGCTAATTGTACAGAAACGAAATCATTACCGGAAGTCCAGGCACCGCAGTCAGATCAAAGAACCATAAGCTTCCCAGCTAGGTATTTCGACAGCAGACTATCGTATTCTATCTAATTATTACAAAGAGCCTTCTTTTTTGCAAAAAAAAAACAATATATGGCATTACTGTGTAAATTAATTTCATTTGCAGATGTCTCATAGTGAGTTACACGCACGTGAACATTGCGCTATTTGCAATTCCAATAAGCGAAATATCGATAAACTAACTTGGAACTTCTTTCAGTCGATTTTTCACATGACCATGAAATCTTGGTAATCAGAGCTATAAGGAGAAAGTTTCCACGCGAAATATATGCTTCTTCAGTTTAAATACATCCGTTTGTTCCCAGCAAAGTTTGTCAAATTTAACACTACATGATTAGGGCTGTGGGTATCCCATTTGTCGATCCAGCCCATTAGTTTCAATCAAGCAGTAAGCATCGCTTATCGGTGGCAACAACAGCCCAAATAATTGGCAACTGTTATTCTTATGCAGAATCGCGCACACGAGATCTGTATACTCTTATGCTTTTTTAGGCCACGAGCAAGAATCTCTAAATCTCGCTAACAATACAAGGTAAAGACGGCGGCTGACCGAGGGCGACAGACGTGGAAAAACTGGAACACCGCGTACCTCTTCACCCATGGCTCCCCATTGACAACACCAGATTCGATGAAGCCGCTGTTAGTCTGAGTTGTTCGATTATTATCTTGTTTGGTTTTAGACACGAACCCTCCTAGCCGCGCCGCAGGCCACGTTCTGTCTCGGTGTCGTCCTTTTCGTATCTTCGTAGCGGATTTCGTCATCAATGTTCGTCCATCAGAAGGGACGAAGATGCGCACCGCTAAGGCTACGAGGATTTGCTGCTCCTATTTCCGTCTTTCTCGTTTAGCTTCGATCCCATCTTAATCTCATTTTTCCTCGACTGCTATTGAAGCAAGTATTTTCCCATGTGTTTTCGCTCGCCGGCTGTTGTCATCTTCTTTTTCTTTTGCTTCAACTGCTGCTTCTTGCTTTTCTTTTTTCCGTCATGATGATCCGTCGTCACTTTAGGGGGGATTTCTCCTGGAGAAGTACGGCAGCCGTAGGAAGGACAACTTTCCCCCTGTTGGCAATGGAAAAAGAAAGTGGAAGAAGGCGGAGCAGAGTTTTTTCCATGAGGGTTCGCCCAGAAGGACAATTCCATTGCGTCTAGGTTCATGTTCCGACACGTCTGAGATCCAACAAGCCGAATTCAAACGAAATCAAGTCCCAACTCAATGACTTTGTCTAACCTCCATTATTTTCCATCCCACATTCCTGCCAATGACTCTGATTGGGTAGAAAAGAAGAGGATAGAATAGCCTTTCCTTTGCGTTCCTTCTCTTTAAAGTGAGCCAACGAACATGTGCACACATACACTCAATGCTAAAGGAATAAAAACGTCTGCCATTGACTTAGCAGTTTTTAGGACAATGCACAGCAGGCGCATGACCTGATTCCGTGAGAATGACAAATGAATGGCTGTTTATAGTGGCTGATTTCATAATATGCAACGACGCTTCTAAAAGGTGAAACGTTACAATAAAAATAAAGCTAATACAATTACTCACACACACACACACTCACTCACTCACTACAACCCTAGTCAACTAAATTAAGAATCTAGGGAACCTTAAAAGGACCGACGTGTTAGAAATTAAGAGGAGGAGAGGATTCATCCTGTGAAGATTCCAGGCTTTTTTATTACAGGTACTGACCGCATCAAGTAAAACCTCTACAAACTTCAATCGAACGTGTTTGTGCAGTACAAAGAGCGAAAGTTCTCAAGGGGATCCTGTAGCTGCGTCAAGTGTAAACACTTCTTTCGTTCGCCGCTGATTGCTAAACAAGTTTCACTGCGCGATATGCAAGCCAAGGGTTATACCCGTTGCCTGAACTTAATTGTGTTAATAATCGTAGCTTCAATTAAAGTAGACGTTCGAGTACCGTCGATCAGTTTCTCGACGCAGCGTAATATATCGGCGGGGGAAAACAGGTGCCCACTCTGTAGCACTGTCTCTGGAATACACAAAGTAATTTACTATTGCATAAAGGAATAGCGTACTCTATAGAATATGGAAGCTGCGCCAGCTTCTAGATCAAGCGATTTAGCACGCTTTACTAAAACAGTCATTTAATTTCTTCGAAATTTCGAAAATGATGAATGCCCTCTTAAAACTTACCGTCTGTCTCAGATATTTCTTTAAAATAATGTTCTGAATTTTTTAGATATAGAAAAATTCTCCTTTTTTGTATTGCAGTATCTGCAAAATGCGTCCTAATTCAGCTGTTTGTCAAACGTATTCGCAGGACAGTTCAGACCGATGTCAAGACGTCAGTTTTACGCTCGTTTACGGTAGATCCGTTCACTCTCAAGAAGCCTTAATTAGATCGGAAAGCTAGAAGCATGTGATTTGAGTTGCAAAGATGAAAGAAATACTAAATATTTCTATCACTGCTTATCCTGAACAGTCTTTATGGATAGCTCTGGTATACTTTCTGCAAAGGAAACGCAAAAGGCAGCTGTATATTGTGTATGTAAGTTTTTTTCTACCTGTTTTTATCTACCTAGTTATGTGCCGGTTTGCGATCTAATCAGAACTATTACACATCAATACTTACCAGAGGTATTTTCTCTAGTCGTTTTTCAACCTCGTATATCTGTTTACTGCTTGTAAACATGCATAAGTTTTGCTTCGTCTATAAATCGTAACTTCACAGGAAAAGTAGCTTCATTACACCTAAGTAAGGAAAATCCAATAGAAAACTACAATAATGTTGCTATCTATGGTTGTCCCAATAATAGACTTGTCCAACAAAGTGATTTTGTACAACATTGTATAAACGACATGCGCTCTTGTTAATGGACTAGTCTAGCCGACAAAATGGGTGGGTATATCCTATACGAATATAGCAAGATATATAGTTATGATGTCTGGTGGCTTTCCAATAGGTTTTACATACTGTACATTTGTTGTAATTTTTTCACTCTCAAAATACTACACGCTTTATTATTGTTATTTATTCGAGCAAATATGGAACCGTCCGGCCGACCAAATTGGAAAAAATAAAAATTTCTTTCAAATATAACTCCAAAATACAACCAAGGCGAGCTAATTTTATAGGGACTCTATTTATTTAGCTATATGTGTAGAACTAACGTGATGGTATACAAGCGGCGTAGGGGCATTTGTATAGCAAATAGCATATCCGACATATCTCAAATTGGCAGCACAACTCTGTGCGTCCTTTGTCTGTTTGCGTCGTGATAAAATACCCACGATAAGGGTTCCCCCGTTACTAAATTAACTGTCTCGGCTCTTACGTTCTGTATTTAAGCCGTTTAACACTGCTTCAGAAGACTGACCGTTGCCTGCACGAAATAGAGTGGGTTCATGCCTGGTTTCGAACTTAAACGACCACGTGTCTCGAAATTTGGGTGGCAAACACGTTAGCACTGAGCCATTGCAGAAACTATTCTCCATGGAATACTTTTGAATATTCTATTTAAAATGGATCGCTTGTGTAAGCTATCGAAGAGCAGTAATTGGGGTTGTTAGCTTTCGTAAAGCGCATGCATACACCGCTCATCGCAGTTCGTTGAAGCTATCTCGAGACCATCGATCACCATACGTACTTCATCTAAGTATGTTCCAAGGAAAGCATCAGATATCGCTCACTATTATCCATTCACAGACTATATACGTTTGTATATATAGACTGACGTCTGTGATGAGTTCCTTCTGGCTGTCATTTCGCGCCGTAAAAAGTCGATCCGCCAATTACGAACAGTCATTATAATGTCGAAAAAAAAATCTATTTTTCTTCATTTAAACTTCGTCCCGATTGGCCGCTGAACGTTTCACTCTTGACTTTGATATCGGACGTTCGGATTTGGTTAAAGAAAAGAATCAGTGTAGCGCCGTAAGGCTGGCCATAAGCGACACGGCGCTATGGACAGAATAACTAAATACAACTTAATTAACTAACTTTAGCTAGTCGATTAATGTGAACATTCGTTGTTTTTGTTATTAGTCATAGCGCGCTCTGCTTGAATTTTGCGACTGTTGATTGTACGCCATCCCGAATGAGATAAACAGAGCCAGAACCATCACCGGATTCGTCCGAATTTTAGACAACAGAACCGAATACGTTTTCACTGGCTGTCGCTGTACGTCCTGCTGTGTTAAATAGAATCAAAGGACCGCCGAATCAATGAAGTGCATTGTAATCATGTAAAACACGCCAGTGATGTGTCTATTCCATCAGAGTGGGTCGGTATAATGTTTTACCTAGAGATGATTGACTTAATTAGAAAACAATCTAATATTGGTTAGGTTACACGTGAACTTCTTATCTCGCACTTGAGCTATAATCTTGCATAATTAAGACTAGAAGCGCCTAATTTGTAATATAACTAAAGGCCAGAAAATGTTAGAATATTAGAGAAAAGCGTCGGAGATTTCCAGTCTATTCGGGAAGCCCGTGTAGCGTAGACTATAACTGTCAGCCGTACTTTTCACGTAGACAAAGGTTAGATTTAATTTGGGGAATACCAATACTTATTTGTATCGATCTGTTACAGGCTCAGAGTTTTGTCTGTACAAAAGCTAACCCATTGCTAATTGAATCTCTGAACTCAACGCGTTATGTCGGCTGGCGCTTTTGGTCATCAGATCTCCAAATCTGATGCAATGTTATCTCTGTTAGTTGTAGACATATTGGAGAATATATCTCAGCCATGCGATAAATCAGTCTATCGCGCTGACAACTGAGATAGGTAGTGGCGTTTTCAGTTGCCCCTTATGTAGATATTCTCGTATTTATGCTGCTATATTCGTCAATACCGGTTTAGTCGAAATATAAATACTGGCGTTTTCATATTGATTCAGACCCACTGGGCAGGAAGGTCGCTTTGATATCATAAAATCAGGTCAAATAACAGTTCCCTAGGGCAATAAATTGAAACGATGCAACAGAGATTGCGAGTCTGGGCTACGTCATCTAGAATTCTTTAGAAAACAATTATCTCAAAAATATATTTTACCTAAAAGTGGTAATTAGGTAAATTCTTTGAAATATTTCAATAGACACTTCCTTAACGAGCTTTTCCATTAAATCTAACCGCAGTTTAATTCAATGATTTCTTGGCTACCTTTGAATGCTTTGAAAATGTATAGTTCAAAAGTCGGTAAACTTTAGAAAAAACATAAATAAATGGAGCCTTTAAATGGCAACTAGAAAAAGCTATTCTGTAAGGATCCGCTGAAATCGCTCCGAAATATGGATCGGAAAACTAATTTAAATCTGAAATTGACACATGCCTGGATTGTAAAAAGCCTAATTAAAAAAAAAAATGGCTATCGTAAGCCAGTTTTCCCGATCTATGAAAATATCCGTGGTTCCCCGCAGTGTCGCAGGGAAGATTTTGACTATAACTCCTTAGTCTTAATTTTATGTCTAAAATATCATGGAAACATTACGTTTTTGGCAGTAGTTCACGTTATATCTACGACATGGTTGCGAATAGAAAAATTCGAAACGTCCTTAGAGAAGGTTGGTTGCCTTAGGCAATGCCCGCTTTCAGGCCATAGCTAGACTGCTATATTCCTACGATGACTTTCTACACCTAGATGGACAGACCGCTTGGTGGATAAGGCATTATTTAGTAACGATCTGATTTAGCTCTCACATACTCTCTGAAACGGCCAGCGAATTGCAAAAAATTAACTAGTACAGATATCAATTGTAGGCAAATCGCATGTATGTAAATATTCGTGACAAGAGAAAAGGAAGTACTTAAATATTCTAAAATTGTTTATTCCAATTATGTAAAACTTCAGAAGCGCTCCACTGTATTGGCTCAATGCAAGGTCTGGTGTTATTTATTATTATTATTATCGCCTCTTAATATAATGAAAGCTATAACCTTCCTTTACGAGAATTTCTTGCTTTGTTAATTTCTTTGACATCTTATCATGTCGTAAACTATAGCGTCCATAAAATAAATGGTTATGACCGGTACAACATTTAAGCATTGATTCCGACGTCTAGCTCCTACCAGCAGTAAACGAAACCATGCGTCTACGTTTGGTCTCGAACTTAGGTCACCTTGCTTATTCCTGGCTTTAGTAGGCTTCGGCAGGATGGAATGTTTAATGGCGATACCGGATATAAAATTCGAAACTTAGATAGTTTCGTAGGCAAACTTCTAGTTAGCACTAGGATATAGCCGGACACACTAGCATGCTAACGAAGAATTTTTTCGAGGGTCCTGGCAACTGTTAGAAGATCTCAATCGCTTGCGTATAGTTCAGTAGCCGAGTGACATTTATGACGAATATAAAAACCCCCGATTTCGGTCGAATAACTTAGTGTGCTTACGTTAGCTTGCCGTGTGCAATAATGCAAATGACGTTATTGCTTAAGTTCAATCATGACGGAGACGCCTAAATCCATGGACTGTATTCGCTCTAGCGAGAGTCACAACGGCTCATACTTTTAGTACGAAGGCTTGTACGGCAATTGATTTCGTGAGCGTTCCTTACCTGATAATATAACTTTGATTGTACTTCCTGAAAATAGCGTTTTCATTTAGAATTAACTGAATCTACCGAATTTCGTCCGCCGCCTAAATTATGCAGCCTGTTTTTCCCTCAAGTGGAAGTTGTTTCATTCAATGTTTAATTAGCTACATTATACTGACCTAAACCAACTAGAATTATACGGGCTGAAGCGCTTTTAAAGTGACCATAAATTCGACATCGGCTGCCTAGTTTGGTCGGCAGAAATCCTCTGATTAAACGAGCCAATAAATAGTGGTTTAAACCTCCACTACCGCCATACACTGTTATATAGATGCGTATGGTGGGTCCTAAAGCAAAAAAATCCTTTAGAGAACACCGAACCGAATAGCTATACATATAGGTTGGTATACTGCATCCGAAGTGACACACGGTGACGCAAGCAATATTCGCTAAGCCTCCGCCGCAGTAGCATATCCAACATTTGCGATTCTCTCTACGTATGCAAGCACCGTCCAAACATCTGATCTTCCGTAGTCTGTGGTCTGCTTGTCTAACAATTCAATGGCGAATTCAATTATCCGTAATCGTGTTACATCGAGTGTCTGTCAGGCGTTCCGATACGTTCTATCGCTCCGACCGCTGAATCGGTGTTACACGTCCAAGCGGGCCGTCATAATATTGCTGCACAACCGACCACTAGAGCCACTTTAAATGCCGTTCTCTCCGTTGTTATTGCTACTGCCGCGGCTACAACCCGCCAAATTCTGGCATCATGGTTAGGTCTGATCCGCTCTCTTGCTGATCTAAAAAGCTGGAGGGCAGGCACGAGTAGAGGAAGGAAGGAGGTCGTTTTGCAATGGGTTGCTCGAGGGATCTGGGGAGTCTAGAGCACGTGCACAGAATAATTCCAAAAGACCAACTGACGAAAAACGCCCTTCTGATTGCCCTGTTGTGCTTTGCCAGTAGAAGACTATTTAGAAACACAATGTTGATACGTGTGTGTACGCATAGACACAAAAGAAATGTATATATATATATATACATACAAATTACACAATAGTTCATCTAATAAAGTATTGTGTAATTTGTACGTATACTTTATAACAGAACATGAAGATATGTTGGAGATAAACTGCGTTAGCTCAACCAGCTCTTTTCCTGAATAAAAAGTTTATAAGGAGTGGATCGTGCCAGCGAGTGGTATTGCACGCCCGCAATGGGAAAAAGGTTGCGCATTTCAACAAGGTGGCTTATTTGTCGCTGGTAGAGACTTTTTTTGTCGCGGTACCTTGAGTTCTATCTATATATAAAATAGAGTGCTTAATTAACTACGACTGTATTTGTTAATTCATGACGTTACTTTACTTATGATTTGTTTTACTCTTAAAATAAAGGAAGTAGCAATAATAAGTTGATACTGGCATCTTCCTCTGATCTGACGTTGCATTAATTTATTACGTTGTCTGACTCTAAGTAAGCATTCTACACTTTCAGAAATCCATTGGGAGCGTTTTATGATACGCCATGTTTATGATTCGGGCTTCGAACCTTGTTGTTTCTTTTTGCTTGGTTGACAAATCGTTTCACTGTTCACTTCAAAGTTTTTGAGACATTTCTAGCTTCTCTTCTATTGTCGTTTATCAGCTTTTTCGTCTGTGCAACTAAGATGATTAAGCCTACTAACCACAATGAAGTACGAGGACGGTCAATAAACTGAACCTTGATGCATTCCAAGGGTGCTCGTTTTTGGAGGCCTCAAAGGTACTTGTATTTAAAAAGCTGAGTACGGTATTATACTGGTTTTAATCATTGTTAATGAAAACTCAACTGGATTAGCGAAAGGTTATTGAGGGCGTTTCCTGACGGCTACTGACACTTACCTGTACCATAACGGTGGACAAATGCCAAGTGAGACCAGTTAAGAAAATGTAGTCCACAAGGTTCGTAAAAACCTCTCTTTTAACGATGATGATCACTATTTCCCGCCTGGCGCTTCCGAGCGCAATACAAAGGCTGGAGGTAATAAAGTTAAATCTCTCTAGGTTGATTCTCTAGATTGATTGAATAAGTGTCAATGGTATCTCTGAACGCCTAAACCAGTTTAATAACTTGCAGACTTTTTTAATTGATTTTTTGTTCATAAAATGACAATTTATGTATTGTATAATGTGAACTTAGACAACCTTTTTGCAGCTAAAGAACTTGTTTGTCATTATATTTAATTTATGATAGCAAACAAATACTCTAAAATGCTCTAGCTTCCGGTTATCTTAGTCTATCAAATCAAATTCGGACGTGCGACTTATTTAGAGAAACCTACATTATTTCAATTTCTGTTTTTTTTTTTTGTTTGTAGGCTGAATTTTATGTCTATTTTTTCTATCCACAGGATAGGCTATTTTATAAAAAGGTGTCATTCGAAGAAAGTATATCTACACAAAATTTTACGAAAAATTGGACCGTTGTACGTAGTCACGAAAACTATGCCTGACATTATAGCGTACGAGTGTTCAACAGATACCAGGTATATGCAGGCAAACGTCGTCGGAGCGCAATTACAGCAGACCGTTTTTCTTAGATTTGAATATTGTTTGGCTTAAACACGGGCCAAATGCCGGTGGTAACTTGTTATGTTACCAAAACACCTCCGCTACGGGATACTTTTCTGCGTTGCCCCTTTTGGTAAAAGAGCTGTCGTACTTTTAACACCTTTAGACGCACTCCCTGAACGCCGATAAACAATTTAGGTCTTGGCAGGTCCCGTTGTTTACAACAGTGTCAGGGTCGTATGATTGATGTTTACGACCAAGCTAAAGCTTTCTCCACTGTTTGCCACAGCTGGTGTTGTTCTTTATGACGCGCCAACGAATGTGGGTGTATTTTAGGAGTATATTTGCGGGATCTACTAGTAAACGTCGTTAGCACGAAACTGGGGTTAAAAATAAACCATTTATCGTAACTGAGCTAGGCTTAGGGAAGAGAAAAAATTACATTGAAGACAAAGTGTTCTTACTGGACCCGTTGCTGTTAAGTGAAGAATAATCAAGCAATTTGCTGAAAAGCAGAGTGAAGTCACGAACATCTTGGTAACAATCATCCTCGAATGAACTCAAACAAGCATCAATCTATCAATCAAAAAATTAAGTCTACAAAATGCAAAAAAAACCGTAGTGAATTGTCTTAATTTATGTAACAGAAAATCTTAGCTTTTCCCAGAAAAATCTTCGTATCTAGGTGTACATGTTCAATACCCTATTGCAACATGTAGATGTTAGATCTATACGTACTTACATTGTAGAAAACTTAAACGGGTGACGGAAGTACCGTCAAAGGAGCACACCCTGATGACAATAGACAGCCTAAGAGGACGTGGGCACTAATGCTCTAGTATTGGACTCGGTGAGGCCCTTCTGCTTAGATTCAACTCGGATGGCTAAGCCAGCCAACGGATGGACCAAAATGGACTTCCGGCGAAATGTCTGCTGTGACGGTCACCAGAAAAGTTTCTGGTTGTTTTCTTTTTCTAAACCCTTTCAAGATTGTTTGTTGCCCGCCTGTCGTCGGTAGAAAGAGAGAGAGCTGAACGCGCATTCTCAACTCAATGACGTCAAATAGATAGATGAGCTTCACGTTGAAGGTCAGACGAAAGTGGTCATGATTTCACACGCTGGGCAAATCAACTGCAGGGCTTTCGCAACGTCAGTTCAGATCATGAACTCTAAGGCCAACCTACACACAATGTTTTTACAAACTGTGTATTGGGCTGTCGACATGACCATCATAGAATCGTCTTCAGCATAGCTTCCTGAAATAGCTTGACTTAATATTGCTTTTCATAATCTAATAGAGCCTAACCAGCTGATCCGAGACTGTTTTTTAACACATTGTCATGATCGATATAGTTGGCTTCAGCCAATACTGGCTTGTAAGCACATGCCGAACATCGATTGGAAAAGAAACTTGAACTTAGTAAGCAACTACAAAGCCAGCTCTATTTAGAAAACAACTACAGAGGACCTGATACGAACGAATATTGTCTTCATTTAGATACAATTCAGAGTAGATTAAAGCGACATATATACGTACAAGGACATCAATCGCTTCCATTACAGCGAATCGATAGAGCTTGAGGTGTTACGCAATGGATTAGACCTATAGTTACCAATTGCTTATCGCGACTGGGTATTATAATACAAATGTTAAACGTCTCACTATAGTTTTGATTAGGAGAGAATATCCATGAAACGTATTATACTTAGTGACATCAGAATCGTTCGCGTAACGCTCATAAGCGCGATAAAATGAACGCTTTAGCTGAGGTGTATGGGGTCCTGAAGCAAACATAAGTACGGTGTAATAAATAAACGCCGTAATGTAAATGTAATAAATAATGTAAAAGGTAAGTTAACTAGGAAAGCCCAACTGCTTAGCAAATCCGGGTGTGAAAACAACATTTTAAATGATCAATAACTAGTTCTCATAACAAACATTCGACTGCTATAGGACAAATGTATCTGGGTCGAGCACGGGAAAAGAGTTCGGTCGGATAAGATCGTGATACTAACCACGCATCCAACTAACCTACATATAATAGACAACTTTCTTTATTCATTGGTAATTATGGGTCGTGGGGAAAATGACGTCGAGCGGCCTCTACATTTCCATCGTTTGATTAGCACCGTACATTTATTCGGTTCACTCAATTCAAAGACTTTTACTGATTTAGAGCACAACAGTAAAGTTTGCAAGTAACCTCGAGTGAAGTTTGCTATTTCGGCGCATTTGCTTGTGAACTTCAAATCTCTACTTTTGAAATGGCTGTGTGCATAAACCATCAGCTCCGTGAGTCAGCCTGTTAAACACAATGAAAAGCGTCTCTTCCCAGACCCTACCGTTCAACGTGGTCAACGAGAGTTGATGCTGTTTGGGTAAGAGCGTCTGTCGACGAACTGCTGACGTTTCTCGCCAGTCAACAAAACTTGAAATTTGCACTTAGCGACTACAAAAGCTGCCGCTTGGTGCGTTAGAAAGGCATATTTTTTCGGGCGTGTATTCATTTTACATGTCTAGGCCATTATCTTTTTCTATAATTTGGAACTTTTGAAAAATGTTATGCAACTGTGCAACGCGATCTTGGAAGTTTATCAGTAAACTTCCAAGATCGCGTTTGTACGGGAACGATCTGCTATGTTTTCCGAAACGCCTGCAAAGTACCAGTAACGCCAAAGGTTGCCATCTTTAAAAGCCATGAATGACGACCTCTTCGTAGCTTCCGACAATTCGATAAATGCTTCGTAATATCATACAGGTATTCTTATGAGAAGACGCAATATAACTAAGTTTGACAAGCGAGAGAAATGCGCGACGTAAGGAAGCAGTACATTTCTATCTACGGGATCGGAAAAGACCCTTTATCACTCTCGTTTCCGGCTTTTCCTTCACTTGTTATTGTTTTATTGCGGCATTTCGTTCCATTTTTATATACACCTTATGTGTGATTGATCTTCTCTCGTTTCCCTCTCATCCAGCGGTTTTCTCTTATACATAGAGATCTTTGTAACCCGGCATTTCATTATTCGAGTCACAATGGTTTGACCTTCTGCCCACTTTCCTTCTGGATTGTGCCTAAGATGTGTTCGCCAAGAAGAGCCAGCTCGCTTTAGGTCGACCCGTCTTTGTGGATAACTTATACAAGAAGAATTAAAGTTACACATTTTACCATTACGAGATGGAAGAGAGAATAAACCATCGACGTTGTCAAATCAATGCAGCTGTCGTTTTTCTCGGCGCTACCTGTCAGGGTTCTCTCTGATCGTTTTTGTTATTAATATTTATTTTTCATGTTTCACGTTCGGTACTTGCATTGGCTTGGGCGGTGGTCACCAGTATCCAATAACTATTTTCTGAGCCATGCTTCTGTAAACTTATTAGCTTACTGGGCAGCTAACAAGTGCCTGCTGGAGATCTAGAAAAGGTTGCAAAAATTACCGAGCTCGGACAAAAGTGGCTACAAGTTAAAAAGTTGTGAGAAATAAATGTTATTCCAGGGAAAACCTTATTCTGCTTTTCCAGATTATTCATGTGCTTTTATCAACCGCCTTCGTCAAAATATGATAGCTAAATAATAGTATGCCTTATAAATGACAGATTTAAATATACATATCGAAAAAATTGTACCGAGGTAATGAATCAGTAACTGATGTTATTATTATGTTTTAGCAACTGTAACGTCACCGATTGATAAGATTTGCATCGTTTGAAAAAAATAACATATAAAAAAAAACATAATTGTTAGACAGCTAGGTGTTACATTAATCGATTAATATTAATAATATTATGTGATAAACAGCACAACACAAAGCAAACGTTTATTAGAAACCGTAGTTTTCTCAATAGGTGCATCGTTATCAATAATACATTCGAAGAACTTCAAAAAAAGTTCAAAAACATTAGTTCCAGAAACATAGAAAGTTTAAAAAGACACACCAAACGAAATCCTTTTTAATAAAACCTTTATCGTAGAAAAAAAGACTGATCTCGAAGACGAGACCAGCCAGGTCTAATCTGACTACCAGCAAATACATTGCGAGCTTAAAGACTACATTTAGTCTTCTATTTTGTTTGTAAAATTTCACTGTTTTCGAGATAAATAGGAAAAAAACGCAGTAAGTGTCAAACATTCTTTGTACCAATATCCAGCAAATATGCCAAATCTCCGAAAACAATATTCGATATCAAGCACAAAACCTAATTTGTTCTTCAACTCTACAGAGGCCCATTATGTATAATACACCATATGTGCGTCATATAGCCAATATGATATACGTTTGATAAACAAGAAATGTGCGGAATGGACGTTCGATTCTGTCACTCACAAATCCACTATATCGGTACGCGTGTGAGAAGCCATTTTGACTTACGCAACAAGCTATTCAAGTTCCTTGAAAAGTATTTGGAGCTGTCTTCATTTTGTGTGGTTGTTCCTCCACAACTGGTTCTACAAGTATCTTCACAGCTAACATCTTCTAGTCTGCGTTGTTTCTAATGCTGGTCCCGTACAGCGGCTCACTAAGGAAAGTTAATGAAGAGGCTATGGCAGAATCGAAAGGAAACAGGAAGCGTTCTAAGGGTCAGATAGACGAAAGAGGCGCACTAGGAGAAAATGAGCGCAGAGGGTGTTGACTGTATTTGTCATCTGATAGAAACTGATGACCGTTCTTGGTGACTGGCCGATGTCAGATCCCGCCGGCCGTGGCCTTTCCGATTACACTCCTGGTGACCACTGTTCGATAACGGAACAATCCCAAACGGATAGCCGATTCGGCTTCACTGGCTGCGTGGCGTGGGACAAAAATATCGCTTTGCTTCTTAGTTGTCGTACGTTATTTTGTTTTAAGGCTCAATGCCCTGCGCCATCATTGCGCTGAGGGATACAGAGGATACAGAGAAACCCACAGAAACCACAGACCCCTTACACTCAAGGTAGCCACTCGTGTGGTATGTGGGAGAGTTTTGCGGGAAAAGGCTCCAACTAACGTTTCAGGGGATACGGAAGGTTCCTAAATAGGGATGACGATGCGTAGAAATGCTACTAACGGTGGCGACGGGCCGAGTCTAGGGTGTTTTTTCTTCGGGAAAAAGACAGAGAGAAATAAGAACCAGAAGTAACAGAAAAGAAAGAGAAATGGTGCAGGGGATAGAGACACGTAGAGACGACGCGCTACGACGTTGCGGTGTCCAAGGCGGCAGTAGTAAGAAGCGGCGCAAGACAAAACGTAGAAAGGGTCGCATCGATCTCGTCGGTTGTTGCAGCTGTCGCTCCGACTGTCAGACTCATCCTGCGAATCGTGGAAGAGAATAGTGAATGGAAAAAGCAAGAAAATGAAAAGGTTAGGACTTGTAAGTGAGAAAGTAGGACTTCAGGCACAGCAAGACAAGGCGGAGTGAGGGGACAGGTCAAATGGAAAAATATGTGGCACCGGAAAAAGCGAAGAGAGAACGCTTTGGAGAAAAACAAGAAAAAATGGAAATGAGTTCCTGGCCAGGGAAACAGCAGGTTTCCGTGATCGCCGACGCACTGGGCTCGGCCAGGTTGGGCGACACGGGAGGAATCGTCTTTTTCCCGCCGAAGGCGCTGCTCGCTGGAAGGGTCACGAAAATGTACAAAGGAACGACCAACTGGAAGAGGCAAGCACACAGCAAGCGAAACAGACAGATCGACGGATAAAAAGGAAAAACAATTTATTTTTTAAGGCCTCTCTCACACCACCAACCTCGAGTCCGAACCCCGCCGTTGCCTGTTCCCCACACTGTCTTCATTCACATATCTGTCTTATGAGACGATTTTGAGTCAAATGCGGGCATGGCAACGGCCACTGGGAAAATTTAAGGGCAGGACAGATTTTTGTTTGCTTCTTCTCATTTCATACCCTTGACACACAGTCACATAAACGATGTGAGCACACCGGCAAAAACTAGAAAACCAGCTCTCCTTTTGGCTCTTTGAGGGAGATTCTCGTTTGGCTTCCCGTTTGCTATCCATTTTCCATTGACACCTCCGACGCTACTAATGTTCCTGGCGCCGATCGACGCCGCAACGACTTACAGACTTCAACTATTACATGCTCCCATCAGGCTAGCTCTATTGAGCCCCCAACTCCATCTAAACGGTTGCGTTTGAACTGACGAATTCTTTTCAAGGAACTTTAAATCTGTTTGTACAAGACGAAGCGAATTGCTGCCGATGTATAGGAAAGCAGGTGCCCGGACGACAACTGCAGTAGCACGGCCATCCAGAAGCCGTGGAATGACGCGCACAGCAGCAGGGTATATAGCCTCTCCTGCATCAATGTTGATGGTACTGAAAGAGGGTTTGGATCGAGGAAGACGATTAAAAAGAACTTATTTGACTCGTTTATGCTCAGCGAATGAATTCAGTCGCTCGAGTCCTGATATGAAACACTCTGTCTAGCGCAGTCGATTAGGTTGGAGTGCATCTACACGCTGCCTTTGCCCACTTAGAGAAACTATTGAATGACATTTATGAAATTTAGGTAAAGCGTAAATTCATGAAAGTTACCATCTATATCAGGAAGGTATGCTTTTAAAAAGCAATGCTTTTTTTTTTTAACATGTTTTCTCAGATCGACTTTAATGCGCCATCGTATTCCTGCTCACAAAACGTACTATACCTATGTTTCGCTTTAGGCAAACGTTTTGTAAATATCATTAACGAACGATGAGGTTTTGAATTAAAACTTGAGAATCGAGTGCTAGCTTTAAGAACGCATATTCAACGTTATAATTATATAATAGTAAATTACTAAAGGTAATACCGGTTACATAATGCGTGATTTGTCATTGTGAGAGCGACAACTCTATTAGGCAAAAACACAACTATTCACAAAAGAAATCTCTATTCTAGTAGACACGTTTTGCCAGCTCTTATCGTTATTGTTATTTACCGGTTTTGACATTCTCTGACACAGGTTATTTGGCATCGTCCGGGTCATGGTTGTCGACTGGCAGGATATATACGATAACGTAACTTTAATGTAACAAAGATGCTCAAACCGGACAAAGGTCAAGCTTTTATATGCGTGCGAGTCGAGGTAAGGCACCGGACGTACATTATCCGTGATCTGAATTGATCCGTGATCATGATTTAATCTTTCCAAAGGCAAGTAAGCTTGCTCTATTGATATGACTTCACATTGCCTATGTATAAGCGCCATGTCCTTCCATGATTTAGATCAGAGGATGGCAGCCAGTCAGGAAAGATGTTTTTCTTATTTAATACTGCTTTATCTTTTCGTGACACCCAGTGGGATTCTGTGGCCTAAACAGCAGAAACTTCGCAGAGCAAATTTCGATATATTTGAGCTTCAAAGTCACATTCAAACAAACCTGTTGGCAATGACGAACTGATGCTCAGTCCTAACGCGGATTAAGTGACAATACGCGGGAAGTACTTTTGCTGCTTCAAAATATTTTTCCTATAGAGCCCGTCTTACGTACGCAACAACATGCCCTGTCTATTTGTGACCCGTAGCGTAACAACAAACAGACCACCGTTACACATACGGTTGCTAATCAACGTTGTACGGTAACTCTGTTTAGTACGCTCAACACTTTCTCGTTTCGTCTAGCCAATGTGGAACGTCTTTGAACGCGGATATAGTCCGTAATCTATTGCTAACAAAGCTGCTGTTGATACCGGACTCGTCCGGTGGATATAGCGGTCTGTGTCTCGAAATAGCAACGTCTTGCGCACAATTTCGAAACGCCACCGAGTCGACACCGTTATATCTGTTAGCGTTAAGCTTTTTCGTTCCCGGATCCAGCAACCTTCTGCAAAATCTTTTACTACAACTTTTGTAAGCGCTGTCTTCTAAAATCAGCAAAGATAGCGTTTCTTCCATACGAACTCTGCCATTGTGACGCCGCTTCATCGTTGCGTTTACCTTTGGCTGCGATCGATTGCTTTGATCAGCCGAAGATCCAGAGGCCTAAGTACGCGGGCTAATCGGATCTTCGCCTTTTCATCGCTTATGGTCCACAGGCTGTCATAATCGAATCAGCTAGACTTTCATGAGTACTTCGACCGGTACCCCTCAAGAAAAACTTTACAGGTATATCAGTTAGCAATGACAGATTTGCAAGGCAATGCCAATGAATCGTCTGGACAATCCCTAGGATGCTAGATTCAGCCCTAGTTATGTTAGTTACTTAAAGTTAGCAGAAGAGAGAGGTTAACGGGCAGGATTACACTTACAAGGGCGTAAAGGTTGCCCATTCGCTTTAAGAGAGTTGTATTTGAAGAAGATGGAAATCTAAATGAAAATTTATGACATATAGTGATCTTTATTTCTGAAAAAAAAAACTTCAAAAAATTGACACATGCACACAAAACACAAGTATGTTCTTCGATAGCTATCACACGATATAAATCAAATGGACCTGCGTGGAAACTCGTTGTTATTACCGTTATTACATGTAAAATCGTTACACCTGTATTTAGTATTTTGATATTTTTTAAATATTTTATTTATTTATATTAATAATTTACCTCTGTTTTTTCTACCGGAATAATAGCTATTACTATTATTGAGGTAAATAAAACTAAAAATTAAAGAAACTTGAAGAGAGAAACAGCTCGAGTGCCATTTTCTAAACCCATGTTTTATCCTTTTTTGAAAGGGCGCAGATTTTTTCACAACCGATCTTCATCATAGCTAATTTATTGCTGTATAAATATAACGGACCCAACAGATATTCTAAACGTCTTAAATAGTTAAACTTCTAGGTAATTGGAAGATAATCAGATACAACCATGGAAGGTTGTTGGCCTCAAACTAGAGATTAAAGACCACTAAGTTCGGATTTCGTCACTCTGCTCCGGAAACGTGCCCTCATACAACCAAGTTTTGCCTGATAGTGTAGCAGTTTTCGACAAATGAAATGCCTAAACATATCATCGACCTCTACTACTTACTTGTAGTGAATGTTACTTGTAGGGAGCCTTCCTGTTTATGTACAGAGCTCTATGATTCAAGTAGAAAAATATTCACCTGCAACACACCCAGTTAAAAACGCAGTGTAACTATAACTTGGCTAATATTAACATTTTCAACGCTTTTACCTAGAGAGAAAGATACTAAAACCTGTTATTACAGTTTCTTTTCATGCTATTAATCCAAACGTCACGTATATATATATATACACTCTCTTCTACCAGGCGCTAGGATACAATTCATAGATTGAGTTTTTTAAAATTAAAGGACTAAGGGAACTTCCAGACTTGTAATACACACATTGTCGACAAGCCATTATAGCACAATGGCTTTTTCCAAAAGAACACTTTTCGTGGGTAGTTAAATCCCAGCTTCCTCTCAATTTGGAGATTTCCCGACGATGAGACCCCTATTTTACGATGGGCAGGTACATCGTTTTAGATTAGACAATGCTAATGAAGTTTATTTGATAGAACGTACATTGTAGAAGACGTTGTGATTGAAACCCATCATAAATATGATTTTCATAGAAGCCTATCTCGCTGATAGGTTCCTTCGTGCGTTACACTAAAGATCACGCCCCTCTGTATCCGAGTAAAGCAACATGGTGATGTAATGACGTCTAAATAGGTTAGTTTCAACACACCTCTACTGTACGTCATATTCGATAACGTGAAATTTCAGATGTATACCAAGTTGCCAATGCTAACTTCTCAAGTAAAAGTCGCTGGATGGATTGTCACATAGATGCTTCCCAATTGAGAGAAGCCAGATGATTCATATAAGAGCGACCTTGCATTGTCTATTTAGCATAATGTATCTACGCCGAAACGCTGAACATTACAGAAGGTTGCTCTAACAACGTTATTGTATTATAGGATCAAATATGAATCCGACGATTCGCCTAATCTAGCGCCATTATATTATCACGAAAAAAGGTTAAAGTGGTACGAATTTTTTTCGTGTTTCCTTTCCGAAACAGATCAAAAAGCTGGAGAGATAAGTATTAACAATAGGGCCTTCATAAAAATATTAATATCTGAGCTATTTATCGAAGGGCCTTTCAGAATAGCTTGTCGGCAATACAGAAAGATGACAAACGAAATAGTAATTTTGGAATTATAAAAGAAGAATACTAAGTATACCATATAGAATCCTTAAGTAACTTCAAGCGGTATACCATGATCCAGAAATGCAATGGAGATTAATGCTATGTTTAGTTATAGCCTATGATAAAATAGCCTAGCAAACCACTGGCAGCTCCATCGAAAAGTATACACATGAGAGAAACGCAAGTACCCCACAAAACGAATATCTACAACAACGAATGCCGGAACAGATATCTAATAAAAAAAAAATAGTTCTCTTATTAAGTTCATGTTCTATTACAGCTCTGTGGGATCATCATCAGTTAATTTAACAAATAATTTCGAAAACATTATTTTCTTTTAAAAATATTACTATTTAATCAATTGTTGCTCTACATGAAACGGTCCAAATTGCTAATTATTTCCCATTGAAACCTAATAACTCGAACAAAACTATCTAGTTCAACGCCAGTAAAATACTAATTATACTGGTATTTATTTAACACGCAAAATTATGTACGTCTTTGTATACTATGGGCTTATAGATTCATATTTATAGAGGTACAAGGACTCGCTCTCCAATAAGTCTAAAAGTGCTTAAGAGATAGCACTTAGATTGAATATCTCTGAACCGGTCAAACCACCTTTTCCCAGCAGAAGTTTTGTTCCAGAGTATCAAGGCCGGCCCTGCAAACTGTGTGTCAACAATCGAGTGAGCAGAGATTCTATAATGCCAGCCTTTCGTGCACAGAAGCTGCGACCATACTCAGGAGAAAAGTGAGTTGTCGTACTTTGTTCAAGGGCATCCTTTCTATCCTGGTTGAGACGATGGGCGGTCACTGCGACCTCGCTTATGACAGGGATGAATAGAGTAACGAGAAAACGAGTTGGTTAGATCTAAAATTTGTGAATTTTCCAGGTTCCTGATTTTCACTTGCAGGAATAATACATTAGAAATTGTAACAAATTTTGCCATACCTAATTTTCCGATTTCTCAGTCGTATATGATATATATTAATGAGTATGATTTTACGGCTGCTTTGAGTTATTTTTCTCGTACCGTGCGTAGATAGGTAAATATCTCTTATGCGTACCTTTTGGGTATATAATCACCGATGTACGAATAACCGTCCACTCTGAAGTATTTCGTTTTTTTTTTTTCTGTAATACGCGCCGCTGTTAGATCCACGTAAGATATCTGTCACTAAGAAATTTAGATATCGATTTGCCTGCGCAAGATTTAGGAAGGTATTACCAATACAAATCTTGCGAAATTAACCAAAACGATTTTCCAACTCCGCAACGGGAAACCTAGAAGTACATTGGACTGAGAATGGAAAAGTTCGAACGTAAAATAGTTCGCAAGTGAACCCCCGACTTGGGGGAAAAAACTCGTTTTAAGATTAGCTAACGTTAGTATATGTTAAGAGATAATTGCCAGACTAATTAATGATACAGTTTGACAATGTCCTTTGCATAGTTCACCGTGGCACATGATATCATAATTCCGCACAATGCATAATCCTTCTTTTATCTAAAATATAACAGTTATATATGTTGATTTGATGCTTATTTTCATTAGATGATTAGAAGAGTGAGAGTGGAAACGTTCGATAGAAATAGGCTCGTTAGCACCGTCAATGACAGGCTGAAGTTATATTTGAGAACCTTGGGCTGTTGCGTGCGAAGAACAGCTGGAAGGATTCCGTTTGGAGCGAATTTCAGACGATTAATGGAAATAGAAGACTCGAAAATACTTTTTTTGTCCATATTCACCCTAGCTTAATTTAAGTACCCTGCAACAACTGTTATTCGCTTTGAAGTTTTCTTAATACATCCCCAAAAATGGCATTTTTGGGTCATATAATATGTTGCAAATGGGGTTTTGCTATGTGTCTGCCTAAATTACCGTAGTTCTGTACCAGTGGTGCGGAATAGTTGCAAATTACGCTTTATAGACTAAATATCTCACGTGCTTCCTTACAAAAGATGGCCGGAAAAGTTCTTGTCAGCAGAATCGATACTGGCTCATTCTTTTTACGCTAATCTTTGGACCCTGCCTTTTTCAACAGCGGTTTTGTCCACTATCGTATACTGACGCTGAGGCTCTATCTGGATCTTTCCTGTGAACATTTAATTGAAATGTCTTTCGATACTAACTTGGGTTAGTCTTGAAGGAACACACCAACCTAATACGAATATCTTATTCGTTTGCGCAAACTTTCTAAGTTCGGCACCGTTAAAATGTATGCTTTTCTATGAAGTTTTATTCGGCTGTACGTAATGAATCTTTGCTATCATTTTTCTAAAAACACTTTTACTGAAATGCCCAACAGCGGCTTAAATAAAGACCTAAAAAAAAACAAGCCCATTTACATTCATGAAAGCATTATTAGGCAACAAAAAGGCTAGTGTATTATTAAATCCAGCCCTACTTTCGACAGTTTTACTTTTGGGCATTCGTGTCCAATTCATGTTGGATGAAGAGCTTGATGTGACATAAGTCGCTTCGTTAAGCTACTTATCTACTTGAGGCGGAACAATCAAGTGACCCGAAGTTACACTGTTACATAATTACTATGTTCAGAAAATTTTTTTTTTTTTTTAGCCAAATTGGCTTGTTCGCTTGCGCGCACGATATATGCATATGTTTTCCTAAAATCCTCTTAAAACTGTCGCATTTCTAAGGTCTAGGTAAGTACCGCATGACACAAGCTCGGGCATGAGATGAGAGCGTTTTCGTTGATGTGCCTCCTCTATATCTAGCTAATTAATTTTAAGGTACGTGAATTCATGCGTCTCGGATCGAGACGCTCAATGATGCGTTTGTAAGAGAACCCCAGAGTTTCCATGGAAAAGTTAAATTTACACGCATACAACACAACAGGGTTTGCATAAAAACAAACTAATTAATACCATGCCAACCAGGAGTCATATACACACATCCATACTTTAACATTACTTTCTAAAGAAGCGTTTTACCAAAGGCTACTACGCTACAGGACGTTATTATGTATATTGCGGTTAGAAAAAATATGTAAAAAGTTAGATTTTATACCCAGGACCGCGTTCTGGTTGACCTACCTCTTATTTGAAACTATAAATGTGTATTCCTACCATATTTCCACAGTGTCAACATATTAACCCAGCACGCCATTGCCTATTACCTAAAACAGCAAGGCTAAAGCCTGTCGCAGAGAGTCAAATCTGTTGATGTACTTAGTTGGAAGGCACGTATTTCTGCTATATTTGTAAGCTCTTAAACGTCAGTTACCCTTCTGAACAGTTCATCATTAAAGAGATCTTCTCGCTGGTAAACACTGTATGTTCCCGAAGGCAATGAGAGAGCTAAGGCGCCTGCGTTCTCTACGTCCAGTGTACCTCTGACCTGTACACTTTCTCTCCAAAAGACCCTTTCTAAACCTTTCGCAAAAGGTAAATGACGGCCACTGCCTGCACGCTATTTAAGTTTACGCCCCTTTCTATGCGCAAAAAGTGTACTACGGTTCGTACCGAGACTCAAACACTTTTTCTGCTTCTACGTTTCGAGGTTTTATGTCCGGTATAGCCGTTAGGCACTCCGTCACCTGGCTGGCACCAGTGCAAAACGAATTCTGTCTATGCCTGTGCTCGATCCTATACCACAACGTTTTCCCAAAATTATCAGGCAGATACGTTACCCACTGTATATACGACGTGAGGCAGTTTCTTGACAGTTTGCTTCTTATTTCATATACATTAAAGCGACAAGAGAGAAATGTATATAGATATATAGAGGAAATAACTTCATTGACCCCAGCTGTGACGAGGTTAAGCGAATTTGTCGAGCCAGCAAAAAAATGCGCAACATTCTACTCTTTTATGCTGTCGATGACAGGAAGCCTGTCAGTTGTTGTCTTAACCGATTTTGAAACCCGTATATTTGGAAACCAATTCTGGAACTAACCCAACTTTAATTCTTTTGGCATTTTCTGTGGTGTCTTTTAAGCAGCGGCATTTATTCGGTTACCTGCCCCACGTAGATGCAAAAACATCTATTTTCCTAGGATTGGTTACGGAAGCCACACCTTACGCCCATTACCAGCCACTACAGAAGGTAGCGGCTGTACTCTGTTGGGACATTTAAGTTTCATGATTTCTCCGATGCGTGTAGATCTGGCAGCCAAAAGCCGTCCGACCCATCGCGACAATCCGGCCGACCTCCCTTCCTGTTATCGTGTTAAGGCGACGAAACTTGAAAAGGCAAACGATATTAGAACAACCCCATTCTATTTGATACCCCAGATCCACTTCTGAGCAGCGGATTCAATAATTCGTGATAGATTTGTACCCATACGGGTCTTTTAAAGAATTGATTGATACTTGTATTTATAATATGCAGGCAATATCTTATACTTTGTTAATACGGAATCCTTACTGTTTCATGCGTCATCATGTATTTAATGTGATAGGGCACATACATAAACCTTTCGAATAAGCATTGTCGGCGATGCGAATTTGTCTTAGCAAAGTGTTTGTTCCGAAGTCCCTCAGCATAAAAAACTCACTAGGGACATAAACGATGATCTGACAAGAGGACAAAGTCCGTATTGAATGGTGAGTGAGAACATGTGTGCAAAAATAATTTTATCTCAATAGACGGCCATCTCTAATTTAGCTTTCAATTCTGTCGCTCTCTGTGTGGGACTTAATTTTTTCATTGTCATCGTTGCAGCTATAAGTTGATACGTCGCGATTATTGAGTTTATGAGACACCTGAATTGTTGTAATTGATGTATATTTAGGTATACAGATGGACCCGGCTGGTTTCGTGTACTACAATAAAGTTCTCTGGATTGTGGTTGACTTAAGCTCCAAGTTTTTTGCCCTTTAAGAAAAATTTGACAGCTAAGCATCTGATAATTGCCAAAGACACATTCGCATTACGTATTTTGTTGGCCAGATGTGCCATCCTTGCTTCTTCCCACAGATGAAACGCCATTATATGTCAAAATGCTCGGCCTGGTTTTCCATCTTCTTTCGAACAAAGTGCTGCAGCTTGAGTTCGGAGTCAAGCAAATATTTGTTGCAAAGGGCAGAGGGCGCCTACTCTGTCGTCTAACAATATAATATACAGTGCACTGAGTGATATCGCAAATTTATAGTGACAAGTAAATAAGTGACTCAGAGATAAGCCTTGTGAAACGCTTTCGAAAGAGTGCAATTTTTTCGTCACTGAGTTCACACTCTCACGTATATATGTAGCAATTCTAAGGTCTCAGAAGACTTGAATCGCGGGTGCGGCCCCCATAGCGATCAATTCACTCGCATTCGAAAGGCCAAACCCGATTAGAACTATTATACTAAAACCTTCTTCAGGAGACTGCCTTACGGTTCATGTGTGAGTTAGAATTATGGTTATATTAAAACGTGGCAAATTTTCTTTTCGTTACTTCAGCAAACTAGGTAAGCGAATTGTGCTTTAAAAGTTATTCTGTAAGAGAAATATGTTTCGGTCAACTGTGTTGTTAACAATAAAATCATGTTGTACAAAAGGGTACATCACAGAAAAAGGTGAGTGCGTCGTTTTGACGTATGAAAACACGAAAGAAAAATCTATGACGTTTTTACCATGAGCGCATAAGTATTGTTATACCTGGTTTTGGTAAATCGTTTAAATGTGATGCAGTTATACAGTAGCAATTGGTACGATCATCAAAGATTGAACCCCTCAGCTCCCCGCAAGGATCATGTTATTATGCGTTTAGTGTGTGGTGATGGGTACATATCTTTAATTTACTAGGAAAGTATTTTAAGCATACTACAAGTACTGGCTTCACTAAAACGTGCATTATCGATAGGTGTACGATCTCCGAACACACACATATACATATATTTGGATATATAGGTGTTTTTTAGAATAATGATCAAACGTCATCTACAATTTTGTACTTTTCCCCTTCAGGCCCCAACAAACTGGCTCATCGACGGATCTATGTGCTTTGTTAATTTATTTAATTAAGTGACAACCTCACAAGCTGTTTCACTGGATATATCGATAACCTAATCATTCTTATGGAAAATTCCTCTTGAATCCAAAGCATAATATACGCACATAAAAATACATCTCATATCGATTTTTCAAAACGAGGTCAGATCAATACACTTACCAAGCCAGCATCCTCATATAAGCGGACGGTTTACAATTTCTATCCTTTTTGCCATTTCTGTTATCGTCTTCGACGTGAAACGATAAAAGAAAACAATAATAACAACCCGTTTTTTCCTGTTGACTAAATATAGAGAGAGACATAAAACAAATTCACATCGTATTTCTGTTAGAACGCACGTCCCAATCTGCCCGTTCCAGTTATATCTTCAGTGTCTGTTCCTAATCGGTCATTTCCGCTTCGTTTAGGGATTCCGCTAAGTCACTGCTAGTCGACACTCGGCAACGGAATCACGTTGCTTCTTCCACCGCCGCTATTATGCGCTTTGCTCATTAACGATCGCAGATTCAACGTGTTGCGGCAATTTTGCTTTCGTTAATTAGTGCTTTAATGGCCACCATCCAGTGAATAGCGTTCTCTTTTTCCCTCGCTTTTTTATGCCACTTTCCTGTTCTCAGAAACGTGACCACTTTTGCGTCCCTCTCAACCCCCCCCCCCCCATCACGAATTTCGGTCCTTTTGTCGGCTGGGCGTCGAGCTCTTGTGAGGCTCCATTTGGCCGGATCGTATTTGCGACACGCAGAAATCAACAAAGATTCTTAAATGCTATCTTCTGCTGTTAGCTCTTTCTAACCCGCAACACGTCAGCGCGGTTCGTTTCCCCTTCCCAAAAACAATATCGAACGAGAGAATCACGCAAGACAATGATTTCACGCTATTGCAAACGAACTCTAGGGCCAGTTGCCTGAAAAGGACCTTGAATACTTTTAGAAAGCGACACTGACGACGTGGAAACAGCACGTCGGTTTGGAACAGCGGCGGCGGCCGTCCAGCTTAATGGCATAGCCGCACTAGGGCAGGAACGTGTCCAGAGATCTAGCGACATTCTGTAATGGATCTTTGACTAGCATGAACACCTGTATGCGTTCTGCCACCCTCGTTGCCGGTACGCCATTAATTAACAGTGGTCGACCTAGCTGTCTCCGCTCCCTTTAGCCGCACGGCTATGATTTGAGACGAAATGTGCAACAAGTGGTTTTATCTTCTTTGCACAACAGTTATTACTTGTTGTTTACTGTTTTGGCAGATTTTTCCAATGAATTTCGCCGGCTTGTGAATGAAATAAATCAAGTCTCGTCTGCTTGGCCATAACAACCGCTATCCTGGAAGTCATCGAAGAAGAACAAAAATGATCTCTCTGCACTGATTATACTGAACAGGAACGAAAAAGTAGAAATAACACAACAAACTAATACGTAGAAGCACATCAATAATGCATAACGTACACAACACATAATCATTCATTATACGGCTGCTATTGTGGCCACGGTTGTTGATGCTGGCAGAAGCGTTCAAGTGGTGCCTATACTTTACAGTTAAAGACGACTTTTTCAGCTCTTAAATACATGCTGCGAAACGTTCAAAATCCTACCTAATATTCTCTGATAATAGCCACAAGCGGAGTTGGCTGCTATTATCCAAGCGTATTATTTTTCTTGATCGGCCTTTGGTCTGGAACGTTTCATTTTCGAAATCTCTGGAGTATTTCCGGACGCCACTGTGGAATCCTTGAAGTGCGCGGCTTTGGCCTTGTAGCAACCAGAATGTTTTCATCCGCTTTGTTAAGCAGCGTACGGATCAACTTGGTCAATAACGGGTTGATTTAAAACAACCCAGACAACTACACTACAAAATAAACAGAGTTTAAATATGCCCTGGTTATAGTGCGGTTTACTCCCTGCGCACTTTGCGATCTCCTATATATGTACGCACACGCCGTACAGCGAAGTCAGTTTCTGCCTGTACTCGGAATGCAATGTTTAAACGCAGTTGGTATCCAACGATTAGATTATGCTGACAGATTATCAGAAGCGTACCTCTAAGTACCGACCCTAGGTTCCCTTTAACTACTGTCAACTAGGACCGTATATTACCAGTTAGCTATTAACTTTACAGTAGTTGCAGGATGTTACTCCGTCGTCCGATCTGAAAAGAGGTGGAGTGTACCGATCTGAAGCGGAGTTCATTATCGGTAGGGATTCGTGGCGCTTTCATAGTGTATATTTTATATGCGCAGCGTTTATCGATATGTGCAGACACATATGAAACCTCACGAGGTCCATACACCTCGTGGCCTACTAGCCATACTAAGTCGTCGAAGCAAAAATAAACATAGTATTTAGAAGAACTACATATTCATAAATCGAAATCTAAGGTTTTGTATCTTAAGGAACGACGATTCATTTAATATCAGCTCACTGGCGAAGACGTGAACGTGAAGATGATAAGTAAACAAGGACAAAGATATGGGATGTACTTTTATGAAAGGTCTGTTATGAGCGCTGCTATTAAAAACCTAGCAAATTGTCGACTCATAGTTTTATTAAGAATTATACACTGATCTGATCAAATGCAGCCTAACCTAGAATACATCGTAATAAGCCGCATAAAAATATTATCGAAAAGCCAATGATCCAATCGAATTTATGACTAAATTAAGAAGCACGCTGAATCCAGTACTGAATATACTCTGTCCCTCGAGGCACGTACAAATCGAAATTGAATATATTAAATAAACAAATACGAATGTTTATGCTGAGCCTGAAACTAAAATGTCAAAAAATGCTGATCTTTGTATCTATATTGTACATGCACGTGACACCGCATTCGGCGCAGTCCGAATTGAGCTGGCGTGTCAGCGGACAGGAAGCTAAAGGAATTTTCCGATCAAATTGCTCGTGTCCGTTTGGGTTGTTTCATCATTCCCATGTGCGGTCTTTAGGGTCTGGATGTAATGTTAGCATCGTAAGCTTCGAGGAGCGCCGTGCATTACTATTTACTCCACATATCCTGTGACAAGAAATATACTAAAGAGGCAGGTTCATGCAAATAACTAGTAGTCGCGCATACGAGCGCCGCTCCTCCATTTTCCACAACATACACGCAAACCCGTCCATATTCGTTCTGTCAAATGCGCCTTTGTTCTAAGGAACCCTCTCAGTACTATATAATTGAGTTGGGCAGACTCGACCGGCACCGGGCGCAAACCGTAAGCTCCTCAAAAAGGGTCAAAATTTTTCCTTACCTCCTAGGGATGTCCGTAGTTCGCAGGCGACCACTCCACAGCAAAGTATGTGAAAGTAGGGAGCGGTAAAGGCCGTAGCTGTGCAATGGCTATAGCCACGGTGACTCCTCAGAGCAACTTCATTATTCTTCAGCAATATTCGCAACTTCGTTAGTTTTATATCCGGCTGAGCTGGACCCTCTGCCCGATGCCATGCGTCCGTCGGCATAGCCGTTCGACCAGGATTCCAGTTCCTGCTGAAGTCGTTCGTTGATGTTAATGCCAAACGTAATGCTTGCAGAGCCGGACCCAAGCCGTTGCAGCAACCACTCTTCGGATCTTGTCGACTTACTTAAATAAAAACGTGTGATCCACTGTGTTCCAAAAGAAAGGTAGCAGCAACAGCCTACGTAACGCAACCTAATCGTCCGGTAAAGGTTAACAGGAGGAGAAATTTTCGGTGAACAGTACGAAAAATAAAAACAAAAAAGGAGAGAGCTTGGATAATGCTAAGCCAGGCAGCTCTACTTGTGAATAGTGAAACTGTAATAGACACAATCTGTGAAGAAAAGAGTCTCTCCTACCAGATAACATAAGAATAATTTTGATAAACTGTCAAGCTCATGCTATGTGGAACATGCATTTCAGAAGATTATAACAAAAAAAGCTGTACGCACATGGTGATCAGAAGTTATTACGTTTTCAATTATTGAAATTCATTATTTTATTATGATGAATTAATGTTACAGGAACTGTTACAAGTAATTATTATCACAGGCTTATTTGCGATTATCTCTCCCTATAGAAGCTAACCGTCATATTCTATAACTGTTCACAATAAGGGTGAATATTTTACATGTTAAGATAGAGCGAACGAATTTATATAGGAGACAATAATTTTACTAGAGCTTTACAATATACGGTACCTTCACTGTTTTTTTTTTTATAGGAACTAAATCATCGGGTTTGAAAACTCTATTTAACTGTTATTACCAAATTATTTTTAAAGAATTGCGCTCCGTTATTCGATTCAGCTACGACGTTAGATGGCTCATGCCGTTAGCCGACTGGAGTGTCTGAGAAAGGGAGCCAGTTGAGTGGAAGAAGACATTTGAATGCGGCTAGTCAGGACGTTGGCATACAGTTATTCATAGTTGATAGCATTAATAATAACACGTTCATTGCAGGCAACAGAGTTTGTACTCTAAACCACACTCCTCTGGCACGTGGCATGTTCCAGGATTTTCGCTGTTCGGCGATTCGAAACAAGCAGCTTGACTTTTTTGGAGTTTTCCCATCGCCAGCCATATGCGTGGGTGATGTCTCGTTTCCTCCATGTACGGGAACGCTGAAATTTACATTCATGGATGAGTTAACAAATTAACGAAGAGAAACCTTCTTTAGAAAAGCTGTGTAAGCTTAAAATTTATGACCGTTTAGGGGTTAGCCTAAATTAGGGAGGAAAGTTTGCATTGTTACCTGGTCCTACCCTCTATAGAAACAGAGCTTATTTTTCTTTTCGTTTGTGACAATCTTTTGTCTCAGCTTATCCTGTGCTTCAACAAACGTAGAAGACGTTTCAAAGAAGATGAATTCAAAGAAAATTCCATTTGCAAAAGTGCACGCCAGACCAGATCAAGCAGAATCATAGAGTGCTAATTTAGTACGCGCGTAAGGCAAAAAGCACATTAGCCGCATCTGAGACGAAGCCGTTCTACATTCAGTACGTACGTTCGGCGGGAGTCCCTAAAGACAGCGTGTCGTTTGGCTAGATCCACTGTGTAGCGTAGCTCGCATTAGGTTAATCTTTTTATCCTAGAAAGTTAATTTCGCTACCTAGTTATTTTGTGATCATCCTATAACTTACGATTAAATATATTGCCACGCCATGAGCTCTTAATTGTAGCCGCGATTTTAACCCAAAAATTGTTGGCTTTCACATGTACGTGCATACGCAGATACGTTCGTACGGGATTGCGTTCGCGATCGAACTCTACTCGCAACGTCATCAGTAAGACAAGGGTGTTCGTACAAAGCTAGATACTCTCAGCGGCCTGGCCAGTAAGGTTAGGGATCTGGAATAATTTATAACTTTACATACGGTAACACACGTGCAAAAATAGCACGGATGGGTCAGACGCTGTCTAGATACTTTTGCAAGCCTTGCAAATGGACGTTTCGCTTTTCTACGCCTTAACATACTACTAGAGCGATGTCTGCCAGATAGTATCATTGCTGGCGAAAATACCTTTTTTGCTGTTTGGAGTTATTCGCAATTCTGGCCGCCGTTGGCACTTTGCGATCACCACGTTTCAAATAATTGGTTTCGTAACGTAAAAGACATCCCCGTGTTATCTAAGATAGTGGACATGTAAATGTGTAGCATAAAAAATAAAACGATAAAGATATAATATTGTCCTAGCGTTCTTTATAAATTTAGTAATGTTTTCATTTTTTGAAAACACTTCGATATTAAAGCCATATGCTTTCATTTACTAGTCCAAGGACGAAAAAACGATGATTACATAAGCGGGCTAACCCTCTTTATCACTGCCACTTTTAGAAAGCCGACTTATCAGCGATGTACCTTATTTACTTCTTTCTAGCCAGGTACCATTATATCACGTCTGACTAGAAAATTTATATAGAAAGTAATCATACCTATATTTGATCTTATATCTTCTCCCTGAATCAGCCTCAAGCTAAAGACTATTTGTCTGGAGACGTATCAGAGCAATATCTATTCAAATAGACGTGCTTTACATTAATAATCGCCTAAAACATTTGTACTTGCGTTGTAAACGGAATTTATTCATTCTCCCTGTCCCATTTAAAGAACACCGCAAAAAACCTTTTCGTCAAGCATCGCTTATTAGCAGACCAGCAGGTACATGTGCTAGCCCGAAGATTCACGGGAAAATTAGTTCTCGTCTTTTTACAAATAACGGTGACAACGTTTTAAAATTAAGTGTACTGAAGCTACTTAACTGCAGTGCTCCTTCGTGAAACTTTAGGAAATGCGCTCAAGTTAGGAACTGCAACGGTACAATAAACTGTGCATCGCGTCTGTTGTGGATAAATAGCACGGCGAAACATAAATCGCTGGTACTGCACTCTATATATCGTACATACTCTAACGCATCGTCCAGTGTAATCAGACTTGTAGGCACAAAGGCGTCGTTATATAGTAAGGTGGCGTTTTACTCTTGTCGGGTATCCAATTGTAATATCACCATTCTTACGCGCGTTTCCGTGCCTTACTACTGATCTAGATGGAATCCCCTTTGCACGCTATCCAACCTGCTATTATCATCAAAGCACACAACTCCATTGCGTTCGCTTCCACAATAAATTATCTATGGGACAAATGAATTGCCATATGCTACTTGATGACGAGATATTAAAAGCATTCCCGGCTTCTCGTTACTGGCATTTAGGATAGCAACTATGGCTTGCCAAAGGAAGTGATCTGAAATACTTCAGTCTAAGTTAAGCCCCTTGCGAGTGTTTGCTGATTGCTCTTCTGTTTGATTCTATCGGATGTCATTTTATAGAGACTACAAAAAAATTAAGCCAGTATTCCTTTAAAGAGTCTTACCTCCAAAGGTTTACTAGTTCGACAATGTCATACCTTGCAGAAGAGTTTCGCTACTCAAAACAAATTTCATAAACCTCGATGCATAATTTAGACCTGTAAGATTTTTTAAAAGTTGTAAGATATTTTAGCAAAATATAAAACAGAAAAAAGAAAATTGCGAGTAACTTTTCCGGCTGTATATATATTTTTATTTAGCTATAGGCTACTGTATATATATTTAGCTATGAGTTTTTTCGGTTACTAATCAATTACAGTCACATTAGACTATGAACAATGTCTGCGCATCACAAAACCAGTCAACAACTACATGAGACCAATTTATAAAAGAGTGCCTATCTTTTTAAGCGTTTTGAAAATTATGGATACTTATATTAATATAAATCGGTCGCGTCGGTGATTGGTTTTTCTAAAAATAAAATCAATATAATTAGTAAATAGAATAAATGAAAGGATCAAAATAAAACAAACAGACACG
The DNA here is from genome assembly GCF_002443255.2 of Varroa destructor. Taxonomy (NCBI): domain Eukaryota; kingdom Metazoa; phylum Arthropoda; class Arachnida; order Mesostigmata; family Varroidae; genus Varroa; species Varroa destructor. Next base: position 16,759,178 of record NW_019211460.1, read on the forward strand.
TATCGGTGCGTCATATATTACTATACATGCGCGACTGATATTAGAACATTGGATAATTTCCAATGTTCTAATATCAGTCGTGGGTTCCTTCCATGTTTCTGAATTGCATATTTCTTTTATCTTTGATCCAATGCGCCTGCTTAGGTAGTATATGCTGGGTAGGAACCGCCATCTACCTCACTTATGTTTCGCTGTGTTTTCCTCTTAAAAGGTTCAATAAGCCAATTTATTATATATATATAATCTAAAAAAGCAGCTCAAGCTGATTTTTTCAAAGTAAATTTTTATCTATCCATTAGCCTGGCTCTTTTCTAGTAAGTTCTGTTCATTCGGAGAGTCTATATATGTGCATTGCAGGGGAGAAAATTGCCAAAACAATGTACAAATATCTAGTCAGTAAATTTATATCGTCGCATTTTGCGTAACAGAGAGCAGATCACTAATTTCCTACATGTACGCTTACTTGGCTAAATCGCTGTGTGTATCGCGAAGTAAGCAGTGTCCAAAGCACGAAACAATGATAATATACCCAAAGATGACCACCAAAACAGCCGTAAATGGGAAACGACACCGTTAATTCGTGACAAGATAACCACAGCTGACACCCATAAGCAAACAAGTTCAATGGGGCAATGCAGTGTGCCGTTGCTGACGGTAATGCAAACCAAAACGACGCAGGAGTTTTACCTCTTCGAGGCAGAAGTCGCGAGATGCCTGGTTTATCAAAGTGAAGAGAGAGGATGTGGCTCGAGACAGAAGGCATATCGATCTATTCGGTACGGTTTGGGTCGTCGCTGTCAGTCCGCACAGTCGTCACGCGTGGGGAAAATCTGCCGGATTAGCTGCTGGCGCTTTGACGACTCTCCAGATATCCTTTCCGATAAGGAGAGTGAAAGGAATGTGCCTTGGTGAAAGCAGGCTGCAGTTTACAAGCCGTCTCTTCATAGAGTTTCATAGAAACATAAAGCTCGAGGGGAAGCGAATAACATCTGGTTGCAAGTGCATCATACATATTTGCGATATACATAAAGGGCGATGGACCGGAAAGGTTGGAAAAAATATAGAACGAGGTCTTCTGTATGACGTTATATCCAACTCAGACCAGTGTTCAAGTTCGTTTTTTTCTGTCTTATCAGCTGGAAACACGTGTTTAACAGCACGGCTACCTGCGTGCATAGACTGGCAATTCAGTTCAATCAATGGAAGCAGCTATTTTAAAAGGATTACACTGTAGTACAAAAATTTCTCATTCTGATTTAACAAGGCGAATATGTCAGCTTCGACTCAAGCCTGCCGTTTTAAGGAGAATCCACAGCAGTTGAATTTATTTACACAGATTTAGCAATAAAACCCGAGCAAAAAAACGAATGGATCTTGATTTCGGCTCAAGTAATTTGACGGTAATCTACACATCAGTGATTCGCTTAATGCAGATACAAAGCTTCCTCATTTCGCTTATTTTACAATTCTGTTTTCAATAAAGACGAGCCTTTTGAAGAAATCAGTAATATCCTTTAAGAGTCTCCTATGTGACAACATGGTTGTTCTTCCTTCCAGCCAGTTGGTTCAGTAGTGATTTTAAAGGGAATCGACTCCACATCTGTTATTAAATAGAAGCTATCCAGCGTACAAAGAAAGCGGAGCACATACATACTTACATAAAAGCGTGCATTTTACTCAGTGTCATTGCGATGTGGATTCGATAAAGATTTCTATGTGTGTCTGCTTATAATAAATGATTATTGCCAAAACAACATTTGTATCGAGGACAGTTGCACTCATCGTTGTTACGGGCTAATCGTAAATTTTAGTTGAATAGAAAAGCACCACAGTTTGTTTAGTGTTTTATTTATATTAATTACCTTTATTAAGATAACACACCGGGTCGTTGTAATCGCATACACTAAGCACAGGCCTTTCTGCTAAATACGTACACACATGTATATATGCTCAAAGATATAATTTATCGATAAATATAACTAACCGTCGAAAGGCGTTCTTACCATGGATAATTTCGGGTAATGTTAGAAATAGGAACAAAAGTTGGCTGTAAAGTTTTCCCATTCATTTTTTTGCGAGCAAACAAAACAATTGTCTCTATATTCGTGATTTGTTTCTCGAACTTAAGACTCTACGTATGAATACCGTAACAGGTACACCGTACATGAATAAAATGTTCCGTCAGTTGTGACACACAAGCCGTGAAGCACTTTCATCTACATTAAGAAAACGTATGGACGGACTATTTCTACTTATGTATACATTCTGTACGACATAATCTATGAACTTCCCATAATTAATTATTAATTAATAAAGAATATTGTAAAAGTTGTTGTTAGTGTTAAGTAAGTTGAATCATAATTTATCCGGCTAGAAAAGATGTGTAAAGTTATTTGAAACATGCTTCATCTAATGTTTTTCTTCTTCGTCACATCCAGGATGCTTCTAGGTAGTTACGAGGTTTGCCTTTTTGATTGAACCAGTTCACTCCATGGAATCACAATTACTTTCAGAAACAACTATACTTACAGATATCAACGACCTTTGTGAAACTCTGGTGTTTTCTAGGAACTAACTACAATGCAACAGAACCAATCGAATTAGTAATTTTCAAAATCGAGCGCAATCCTTCGCCGTAGCAAAAGATCGCTGAAGTTTTCCGGATCGCAGGATGATGGAAGGGCGGCGATTCGAGCAGGGGTCGTCTTTACGAAATGGTCGCAATCAAGGTGTTTTCGGAGAGCTGTCAATGTCTTAAATTTGTCCTTACAGTAAACACAGCTATGCAGTAAACGAGGTTTGATGGAGCTCATCAAGCCGCGATGTTTAAGATCCACGTGAGCCTTAAGCTGGTTACCATGAGCAAATCTGATACCACATTTCGCACATTGATAATTACAAACGACCGGCTTGAGAACTGTAGATTTTCGTAGAGCAGGCTTCATTCGTTGACTCTCCAAATGTTCTCCAGAAGAGCAGATTGCCGAACGTGAAGTTTGGCGGACACTATCTTCGGCGCACAGCATATTAAAATCGGCAATTAGTTGCTCAAGCTCTGCCTGATGCAAATGACGTACATGATTTTTCAGCACCCCAGAGTAAATCGGGTAAAAATCTCCGTCTTTCCAAGGATGACTGCCAATCTCAATGTGAGTTATCAATTCGATTGATGTTTCGAAGCGAACTTCGCAGAACGGACACTCAAATTCGCCGCTACCTTCACTGCCACCATTAGGATGCGCGTTAAGAGTGTGTGCGTGAAGTGCCTCCTTGTTGGAAAACTTTAAAGTGCACACAAAACATCGCGGTGGCTTCGGATCAAAATCAGACGGAAGTGTTTGCTTAACAATGGGAGGCACCTTAACGTCCAGAGGCGAATGTGACCAAGTATGAATCGATAGCAGAATAAAATGCGTGAACACTGCTTGACACGTTGGACAGCGGAACACCCACTGTGGAACCCGATTATGAGCAGGTTGCTGTTGGTTTTCTTGTCCTTGCGTTTTCTGACAGCCCTGGCCGACTCCGTTACAGCTGTTGCAAGCAGCTGTGAGATGGGGATTGCTCTCATTGCAAGAAGGAGGACCATTCTGTAAAGCTGGTATTGGTGATTCGGGTACATCGAAATGCACAGATCGGCGTTGGACGCTCATTTCGAAGTACCGCTAAAGATCTGTTTTTCAATTGCAAAAATATTAGCACTGGTTCGCAGTCCTCAGAAGTGAGTTTACGTAGCTTTATTCGACTGATTATGTCCAGTTCAGTTGTAGGACCCGTATATTCAGTGTTAGCAGGATTGCACTGGGTATTGGCAACTGAAATAAAGCGTCTCTCGTCACTATACATGCAGCGATGCTATTTCTCGGTCAGTCCTATCACAGAAGGAGCAACTGTAACGGATATTGCAGCTTGCAATTCGGTTTGAATACTGAAGAGTGGACCGTTACAGATGACGATCGCCGCCGCTTGTGGAATTTAAATCGCCTCGAATGAACGCATTATTCTCAGCAGTTTAACGGGCCGAAGCGCAACGGGCGGTTCGTCTTGGAGTATATGCTTAATTCTACAAATGACTTTTCATTTTCTCGTTTTTAGTTGGAGCCAATATATATTATCTTTTTAGTACTCATCGTTTAGATATTCTTGTATCTACCGTTTGCGTATCACATGTTGATAGCTGTAGAAGGGTGAAAACCTGATGTCTGTTCGGTTAATGCCCATAGAGTATGTACAATTACTGGCTAACCGCATGCTTTTCTATCAAGCTATTTTACTTTACATGCTATATCAGTTTCCAATTTCATTAACGTATTTTATTTCCATGTGAATGTAACAAACGGATGACTCACCTCATCTGTAAAAAACATATGGCGATTTTGTGTGTTTCCGTGTAATCACGCAATACTTGTGTATTTAGGATTAACTTAAGTCATTACACCTGTAAATTCGTTACGAGGAATGGATTAACTGGCTACTTTATTTAAATCTCACTGCTTTTTATAGACGGACATGGTTTGTGTGAGAACCGCAATATATACACAGGATGAACATAAAACCTGCTTTCGTTTTGTTTCGAAATATGAGGGTCATAAAGACAGTGTAAACATATACAATAATTTCCCGATTTTTTGTATGATGCGCGCGTGCAGAGCGTATGAAAATTCATTGCTTCTGTTAATTTCAAAACCTATTATTAGAATAGGGCAAAATGAATTCGTTTAAATGTTATCATTTGGGAAAGGGGCTAATTACTGGAAGAAGAAAGAATTAAAAATGTTGTCATTGCAGATAATTCAAAAAAAGTAAACTCATGTACATCCCGTTATACGTTGATAGAACTCATTAATTAGTAACAACGCCACAATATCCATATCAATGCATTCTAAGTTATGTTATATCCCTTTTCCATGAGTAACGGTAATTGCAAAGATAATAGAAAAAAATTAACCTGTATTATAGTAATACCTAATGGATACACAAGAGGGTTCGATTTGCCTATTTGTTGTTTACAGCTGCGGTAACGCACTCAAACTGGATTCCCATATCGATTATATAATCATTGTAAGTAAAAAAAAAAACTGATTGCTATTGGAAGCAATACTGGTACGGGAGCATCACATTCTGATGACTTTGGTAGTGTACACAATCAGTCAATTTTCGTAGGGCAAGAGGCCTTCTGCGAAAATCTTCTTGAGTACGTTGTCTACTCTCGACTTGATCTATTTTCTGTGAGAATACATATATTTATAATATGATCATATATTTATATAGGTGTACGGCACTAACTCCATGTACATTTTTTTTTGTTTGCATAATACATTCCTTACCTCAACCCCTAACACTGCAACATGAATAGGCAACATCTCCTAAAATCACCCGTAAATTACTATGATAGACGCGTTAGTTAGTTGTGAGCGTAGTTAAGAAGTCGGCGGAAATGCCGAACTCTTATTGGTCACAATATCTGTTTAGTTTGCAACGGAATATAGTATTGCGGAATTTAAACGTTCATTATAACATCAGCGTGTGATCTATATATGCTTGTGAACTGTTGTGTACCTTTGATAGATTTTTATAGTAAGTGACTGTCAGAAGTTAAATTATTTAATAAATACCTTTCTTTTTCAATACTAGCGATAATAATAATTTTTCATTAACATTGTATTATTATATATATTTTTTAAATGTCTTTAATCTTAAAGCCAATCAAATTTAGCTTTGAGATACCTAGTTTGTGACGGTGCTCGATTTGCTTTGAAAGCTTCCTACATGACTGCGCGATGTAGTTCCTTGGAGGTTCGGCTAATCGGTGTGTCAGTATGTGTCAGATATCACTAAATAATGTCTATACATCTTGTGTATATTATTATATGTGAGTGTAGAAAAGCATCTTCTGGAGGTCATTTGGGTTTATCTGATTTTTGTGCTAGACATATTTATCTGTCAACAAACATGCTTGTGCTAAATAATGAATGGGTAAAAAAAAAGCTTAACAAGTTTAGCAATCGTAAATGAGAGTGAACAACACTGCACGACTGAGTGCGGTTAATCGAAAATGATGTATAAACATAACGAAATTTGTTTAGATCAACGTTTACAGGGTTTGTTGTTCTTACTCACACCTAACCTACATACACTTCACAGACCCATTATTACAAATGTAAAGAAAAGTGATAAATGTCACATCACTATTGTAATACATAAAACTATTTCAGTCCGCTGCATTGGAACCGTTCAATAGTACACTTGTTCTATCATATTTTTTCACGTAACGAGCAAAAGCAGCAGACGAAAGATCATCTGTACACTGCTCATAAAAAACGCGCAAGTAGAAACCATGTAACGTTCATTGTTTCTAGTTTGCAGCCACTATTGAAACCTGAGGCCCTCTATTGGCAACGTGCTTAATCATTTGATTGGCTTCATTCAAAGCACGAAGCAGGTCGAGTCGAGTTTCGGCAAATCGAAGTTTTTCTCTCTTGTCACTATTATGATTTCGATTAGCAGCTCCGTTGTTCTTATTTTTATTGCTATGGTTTCTATAGCCCTTCTTAATAACACTATTGCTATGGCTATTGGCATCATGATTCTTCCTGAATGGTTCCCGTCCTCGAAAACTGCTACGGCTCGAGTCTCCTCGATATCCGCGATGGCCATCTGCAAGCGAACAAAGATGATTTTCAGTGACTAATTTTTTTTATTTCCAACTATGTAATGTTGAAGGACTCGTAAGATGAAACACTACAACGAATACGGAACGCAAAATCATATCTTCATGAAATATTAAGGTTTTTCGTCCAAAAGAGCCTAAGTATAGTCTAGGTAGTATCAATAAATTTGGCCTTTTTTCTAGATTCGGTTAGCAGAATTGCATTTAGGTTGAGTTTAGCCAACTTTGCCTTTGCATATTCGTCCATAAAGCATATATTAAAAATAACTTAGGCGCATTATGTAAAATTAGAAAGCAACTACAAGCAAAAAACTTATGGAGTTCATACGGAAAGCGCAAACACGAAACATTCGTCATTATAAAGAGAAAATAGACGAGCGCGCTTTTGTCTTACAAAGACTACTTCTTTTGTGCCGCTCCTAAATCAATAAGCAGAAAAATGAATCGAGCTAAATTTGCATGTTGCTTTTCAAGCTTTATAGCAATTTTGGATAAGGCTGTTGCCAGGTGCACGATACTATTACCCATTAATCTTCCTTTTGCACTCACCATCATCGTTTTGATGTTCCAGTCTGCCGCCGCTGCTATTATGTTTGCGATTGGATCGGCTATTGCTGTTGTTGTTACTGTTATTCCCATCGCAAAAGTTCTGATCGTTACTGCGTTTACCTAAAAAATGTAAGTTGTTCTTTTTTTGATGGCCGTTTCCATCGCCTTTGATGCCACCCCCTGAACTGTTGTGGTTGTTGTTATTGTTGCCTGTGTTCATGTGCCCCCCTTTCTGACCACCGTCTCCTTGATGGTAACTGCTGTTGTTGGTACTCTCATTATTGCCTCTGCTGTAACTCCCGCTAGCATTGCCGCCACTGCCTCCATTGTTGTTATCTCGAGGCCTTTTGTGCTGTTGTTGTTGATTTCCATTTCGATTACCTCGAGGTCGAGTTCCACTTCGCGGACACTTGGGTTCTTCGCCGTAGAGTTCGAAGAATTTCTGATGGCTCCATTTACCATCCTTGTCAGGTCTGCAAGGTAATAAAAAAATAATTATTATTCCAAGCTTTAGTAGTATATGACGCACGCGAAAAACTCAAAGAATATTCAGCTGAATTGACTTGCGCGTCATGTTTGCCTACAGTCTAGCAAAAAGTAAGATAAGAGTAAATACCCTTGCGGTAGTCGCCTGTTACGTTGATGTGTTGTGGGATAATTACTCCGGTAACGTGAATTTCGACTAAAGGGCATGCCTTGCCTATCGACCCGAGGCTCACAATAAGTTCGTCTCTCGACCACCAAATCCTCGTATGCTCTGCGGGCCTCGATCTTGTGTCTCAAATCTCTTTCTGAAAGTTTACTTATGCCACCACCAGCGCGACGAGCAGACGGAATACGAGAGACTGAAACGCGAACGATTTTGTTGTTTAATTGTTTGCTGAATTGATCTAAGCTTTCACAGATATCATATGTATCTATTATATATAAAAATATAAAGGACAAGTTTTGATTCCAGTATAATTTCTTTATCGGTGTATCATTCGTGATTCAAACATAGCCATACAATTTGAAACGAATAGTCCATTTTAAGTGAGGTGAAACTTACCGTATTTGCCACTTCGGTTATAACCCTTTTCAAATCTTCCGTATTCTTTTCGTCCTTCTTCCTTTGCATCCTGATCCTTATTTTCATTTCCTTGTTTTCTATTATCCTTGTCCCCTGATGATCTTCCAAACGCAGTATTTGCCCTGTTTTTATCCTTTTTAGCATAGGGGGCCTTGCCGTCGCGTTCCGGGTCAAATAAAAAGCTGTATTTAGGATCCTCAGGAGGTTTGTCAGCCTAAAATATAGCAGACAAGCAGATGATCAAATTTGGCTTTGTTTTTGCGAATGCTGTACCTATACCCGAGCTGATTTTGGCCAGGTCAGTTGTAGAAACCGATATCATGGTGTGAGATCTTGCATATGAAGGACTAACTCACTTCAAGAGAATCGATTTTCGTATTAAGAATAAGTAATATTTCTGACTCGTTTTTCCTCTATAACAAACGGATCTGAGCTGTGTCTTAGTAAATCTCGACTTTTTGGTTTCTTAACAAAGCAAAATGTTTCGAAACGGATTTCGGTCCTTTTTCCTGAAAAGGCTTCCAGTACCTGCGTCCATTCACAACTGTTATTACGTAAACGAATTTTAATATTTATATATTAAACGGAATTTTAATATTATGTATTTTCATCAAAAAAGGGTTTTATACGCTTGCATTGATTGGGAGTTCTTATGCGACACTCAATCGTTCCTAAGTAGAGAACAATTCTGTCCGGAACATTATGCCTTAATACTTACTGAAGACAATCGAGAAATTCTTTTTGGCCTTAACATGAATTCCTCGAGGTTTTCAGCCTTTATGTGCTCGATGTCATTGACTTCATCTCTCTTAGTTTCGTCCGTTGTATCCTGCTAAATAAACATTTAAAGCTAACAAGTCGAAGATAATGTATCCTATTGCACAAATGCATACAAATATTAATAATATGGACACAACACATTACATGAGAAAACCACTACGTTCAAGAAAAAAAGACGTACCTCTTCATCTTTGTCTGGCAGTTGGTCACCTGAAACCTCAAGCTCTTTGAGCACTGACTCCTCCGTTCCTGAGAAGGCCTTGCTGTGCTGCGCTGCTTTCACATTAGCGTGGTGATTCCTCACTTCTCCGACAATGTTCGCAACGTCTTTTGAACAATCGTTGCCTTTCGCAGGGACCTGTTTAGTTTGGACATCGACTTCTTTTGTCGAAAGCTGCCCGAGTAAGATTTACATCATTCTAGTAATTTTTTAATTACGGAACCCGTTGAGAAAATGATGAAATAGGCAGTAAGTGAAAACCAAATCGACTACAAGGAAATATTTTAATTGCATCAAGGTAATTCTGTGTATTATTCGAGGTTATGTTTACAGTACTTACATTGGGATCCATTATTAATCGTTCAGCTCTGGAATCCACTTTCTTTCAAGGAAGAAGCTTTCGGGTCTGTAAAGATCCGTACAAAGCATAATTTCGTGCATAACACTTTCCCTAGAACATTACTAAACTAGATTAACGTCTGTAAAAAAGGACTATTTACAAATATCTAACCATATTCGCATATATCGATGCCGGTGGCACTTCGGTCTATGGAGCCATTATTTAGAAAATTATAATTGTTCCTTTTTGCCCAATTCAACTTGGCTGAATTTTTAAAACAAACTTATTGTTCTATGACAAGCTTTCTTCTTAGGACTGCTTTTGACATGCTTCTTCACACCTATATCAGACATAGAGACGTACACAAGTGATCGCTAAAGTTCACTGAAGTGGGAAGCTCACAATAAAAGAAACTACAGAAACAGTGAGGGACGGTGCCATGGTTCTTTGTAATTTTACTAGACCCTGGTGGTCGCTTCCGCCAGTATCTCACAGATGGCAGCACAGACGGTTCGTCTGTAGCATTTGGAATGGTTTTCGCCAGCTGCTACTTCTGACTGAACGTTCGAACAAATCTAAGTCTAGAAAAGCGGTTACTAAGGCAACTTACAGATATTAAGCTTGGAAGCAATACGAAGGACATTGCGTAGTGAGAAGAAGCATTCAAGGAGCATACAAAAAAGGACCAGCACAATTAAAGTCACAGCTACTGTTACTGCCGGACAACGAGGAGACAAAGACTGATGAGACGAGAGCCACTGCTCTCTATATATATTATACATTATATATATAGAGAGCAGTGGCTCTCGTCTCATCAGTCCTTGTCTCCTCATATATATATATATTGTTATTATGATTAACAGATAATGGACTACGGGGCCGTGATTAAGGGAAAAGAGTGTCGCTAAAAACTTGAAAGTCTGTACAGCTAGAAGGACAGTAGCAGCGCCGGTATGAATGAAAATAAAGCTTAGACCAGGACGGAATTTGAATTCCACAGGCTTGGAATCTATATGTACAATGTTATTCATTCAATTCTCGGTTGTCACATAACCTTTGCAAACTGGTGTCGCGAGCGCTCTCGTTTTCATCGAACAATCCTTAGTGCCTGTACTATGCAATTTAATATCCGGCTAGCGATTTTCTCGTGTGTAAAAATTGAAGCTAAATTATTAAATTACAAGTGATTTCTTGATGTGAACTCTTATTATTATTATGAAAATTATGTTTCCACAAAAATAGATAACAATAGGGTACATACACATATATGTGCACATATAGTTAGTGAAATACACAGGTGTTTCTTACGCTATCAGTGAATAGTCTATCGGATTTCAATGTAGTTTCTAATGTCGTGGGCCTATAGCCACCTCGGACGCAGCTGGCTCTCGATTCATAATCGCCGGAACTACACTACTTTGTACTATGCAGACATTTTTTTTATCGCCTCGGTTATTATCATTATGGTGTGAACGAGTTCACGGAATCGCCTTTTTTGGCATTATAGACCGATGTCTGTGTACAGATGACCTGTATCGTACAAATGATACCTACTATATAAACATTTCGGGTTTTACGTCCGATACTGTCGTTAAGCGTTCAGACGGCTGGCTCTCAGTGCAAAACGAGGTGTGTCTACTCCTGGTTTCGAATTTGGACCTGCACGAGTTTCTGAATTTAATAGGTTCAAACGTTACCGCTGCGATATTATGGGAACAGGCGTACTACATGAACATGAATTATCCGGTCCGCCCTTAATAGTTCTCTTTTTGTTATTCGGTAGTAGAGTGTTTGATGAGTTAACAAGTTCCGATGTTCAAGGGTCGAAAAACATGACTTCAAGGATTGCCAAAATAGAAGCTCGCTCTTTTCACTGCTGTGTGTCATGTTACCACTGATGACAGTTATCGTTCTCTTCCTACAATATCTGTTATATATTATAATATTTCCTGTATGCTATATACCATTATGAGCCATAGAGCATTGTCCACCAGCTTGACTGGTTACTTCAATTTACGAAGCACAACTTCGAACATTGGCCGAAGCACAACGACCCTTTTCCCTGACTCGCTATGACTGAATGGAGGTCCTCTAGCTTCATAGCCATATTCAGCGATAGCTGTAGTGGTATTAATAGTTTATCTACTGCTGTGGCTGCAGCTTTTACTACTCGAGAAGTTAACTGTTCAGACGTTCTTCGAGAGACACGGCGTGAATTGATAGCTTTTTATCAAGCCGTTATTGCGGGAGCTGTCCGATAACCGACCATGACGACGAGACGACTGTGGCAGTCTTATTGAAACTTTGTTGGTTGTGCTGCCAGTCATTTGTCGAAGTCCAGCTTTCCTATAAGTGTCAAGCTTCGTAACTAACTTTGTACATGAGTTTTGCTGTGCTCTTGGCATAGCAGTGCTTTCCTATGAAACTGTTATAGTAGCTCGCAGCAAACTTCCTTCGGCAGCAACAATAACTACTCTTGAACGATGTCACATGATGAAGCTGCGGACATCGACAGTAGTAGTAGTAGTAGCAAAAATACCGCTTTATTTCTTCATTTTAGTCATCTTCGTTCTAAAAAAAAGGCATTGCAATAGTTCTACCATGGCCAACTGAACTTGCTTTCGTCGTGGTCCAACTTCGAAAAGTAACCTGTGTCGGGGACACTTTGCTATGACTTTTGCTTCGTAAGTCAACAGCTATTGTACCGGTAACAGAAAAATACAGTAACGATTGGCGCCAAAAGAAAGATTCCACACCTTCGTGATACGATAGCAATACAGCCATAGTAACAGGTGTTGGCTAACTGTAATGTATGCATACACATGTGAAACATAACAGAAATGGTAGGGGTGCGGCTAAAACGTTAGCGGATCTTTGGTTTTATTGCTTTTTCAAAAAGTCGGCGGGTTTACGCTTGATAGAACATATATCATCATAGCTGTCCATCGGGGACACACGAAAAATTCCATGTTGTTGCTTATATAACGCATACGATGAAAAGATACGCAAATGTAATAAGCCCCCTTAAATTTACCACAGCTTGTCAAAGGTCTCAGAAAGAACTCCGTAAGAAGCAGCGTAAGGAATTACTTGATACCTACACATGTTTACATTGACCTAACCATCTGGGCTTGCGCCATCAACGACATCCGTTTGAGTTCAATACAAATATTCGTCGGTCTGAACGAGTCACTGAATTCCTCACATATGGTTACATGATTTCAATTATCTTCAGCAGCTTGGGTTCTTGTACAACACAACGATTTTGTTTGCAGCAGGTTTCGTCATATTCAGTTTTGATGCATATTCTGGATAACAAAGGTGCTGCCTTGCATGAACTATTAAACAAAGATAATGAAGCTAGTAAGCATCAGAGTGAAGCTCCCAGGATCCTTTCTACATTGAAAGATATACATCGAAGTTCTTCTACAGATTCAGCGCGAAAGATCTAGAAATGTCAGTGTCTTATTCTTGTATTTTCGAAAAAATCTACGGGTACCGTCTCCGATATTAAATAGTTACACATTCAACTTCCAAAAAAAACTAATAATGCAACTTTTTTCAGGCAAGTTACTTTAGAAGACCCTCTGTACATAAAAATACACAACATACTACCAATTGTGTCACTTGCTCCGAAATATTTGTCCTTCATTCGCTTCTGTCGCATCTAACACTGTGGGCAGATCCGATCACGTATACAAATCGCATAACAATAACCCTCAGGATACTAACTGAGAGTTTCTACATTTCGTTAGTTTGGACGGAAAAGTTATTATGTCATAGCGTTAGCGGCCAAAGAAATCCAATATGAGTGAATAACACGTCTGCAAATGTTGTTTCTGAATTCACAAAACTCAAATTGTATTGAAACAATTTTTGCTCTGTTGTCCATCACCGGACTCTATTGTCGGACCGCCCTTAAGCTATGCCTAATGACCTATATATAATTACGTTACTAGTTTGCGGTAGGTATATTCGATTTAAGGGAGAGCTGTCTCTAATTGAAAGTCCATTGTCCACTATTTCGGTGGCAAGATTTGTGATGACAACGGTTTCAGGTACATCTTTCTGGTTGGCTAAAGGGATAAATTTAGACAACCAATTCGACCTTACTGAATTATATTGAAGAAAAGTTGTTCTTGTAAATCATTCTCCTCTAGAAGTTGACGAGAATTGTAATAATTGCAACACCGATGTCGTACGTCCTACAAGCGATTAAGCTCAATTAAACGAAGTTCTCAACTACCTGGTATAGGCGACCCGTTAAAAATACGCAACGATCGGCTTTCTACTAATATATGGTTTTCACATCATCAACAGTTTCTTATGGACTCAATCATAATAAAAACAGTCGTTTTTCAGGACTACATTTATACAAGGGTCACATAGCACAGCGACAGTGAATCTTTAGTCAACTCGAACTGAAGACCATAGATATTCGTCGATAAAACCATCGTTCATCTTCGATGCTTCGAGGATGCTACACTCCTGTCATGAAGTGTATGCTCATAGAGCGATACATATTTGGTCAAAATTAACAAACGATCTATTTCTCGACCAAAGCAACAGTTCGTCCTTAGCATCTTCGTCTATTCACTCACAACTTTACATGGAGCCTTGGTCCAGTACCGACTGGCCGGGTTCCACCCAAACCACTTTCAACTAGGTCAGCTGATGCTATCGCCATTAACCGAATAGACAAAAACTACCAGCAAATGGCATGAAAAGGACCAAAATCGACTACTTACTAACGATGAACGATAACCATGAGTTGCAGTTTTGACTGTCACTTGAAGCTAACCCTCGTACTTCGCCAATGCCAATGATAAATGGAGTCCCACCAAGCTTTTTACTATTATTGTCGCCTATAACACTGTGGGCATTGCCTTTAAACCCGTAACAGTTGCGTACCTACGTATTTACCTAAATTTGACAACAGTCTCAAGGACGTCTCCTGTCGTTTTGGTCACATTCAGATATCGTATGATAGTATAACTGTGGTCACTTTATGAGCAGTATAAATCTTGGATTCACTTCTGTTCCTTTCTTAAGCACGAAACGAATAAAGATGTAAGCATCCCTTATGTGTATCTCGACATACATCCGGATATGGCCCCCTGTAACTATACTGCGCTGGCACACTTGAGGTATTAGCAGCAAATGGTACGAACTCGATTACGAATACACTGAAAAAACGGGTACCGTCGCCTTTAAGCATTGCAGTTACCTGCAGGGCTGTCAAACATGGAAGAACATTCAAGAGACGTCTTTGTCATACCTTTGTGTTCACGGCATCGGCAGTCGAGTCGTTTCTGCAGCTAAATAAGCCAGCGCCGCTATTACTATGACGAACGCCAAACTGACTAGCTACCCGCGATCGCTTCGGCGGCGTAGTTCGCCGTCGACACAGGTGTTCGCGGCATCACAGACTGCCTTCTCCAGCTTCGGTTTGCATTGCGCGCCGACTTATTGCCCGAGGATGGTGAGCATTCGTGTCGAGAAAGGGTGGCTCTCACAGTCTGGGTTAGCCGATAACGCAACGAGACGCTGTTACAGGATAGCAAACGTTGTAACGGAAGCCGAACTGTTGGCAGCTGGACTGCGAGCGAAACCGGCATCGCCTGTGCATAACCAACGATATCTATTCTATCTACATATGTATCATAGCTGCTGTTTTGGCCATTCCAAACAATTCGGCCTACTGGCAGCTTTACTAGTCGTGATCAAAGTTGATTCGAATAAATCGCAATAGTTATGGCGACTTGGTGCTTCAATCTGTTCTGAGCTACAATTGCTACTAGTGGGTATCTTACCAGGTGAAAGCTAGTTGATTCTGTATGGATTGAAATTTGTCTCATCTAAGCAGGACACTGAATTTCAGGGTACGAATCGCCTGTGTCCTGGTAGACTAGTCAAATAGGTTAGAGTCACAGAAATGGGAACCACATGTTGCAGTATTTGATTCATGATCGTGATGCTTTCCTGACTTTGAGGTCGATGGCGGTAAGAGGAACAGCCAAAAGTTTGCAAGAAGATAAAAATCATAATAGGTACAAACGGTTGAGTGGCACAAATGTTAACCAGAATATATCTATACAAATAATTGTAGAAATTGTAAAAAAGTAATGCCTGCGAATGCATCCAACTCAAATCAACTATTAGCTTAATTTAAATATGATCTAGCGTTACTTCGTGGATTTCACCCACACTGTAGTCCTTAACTCAAGAAATTAAAAAAAAATGTATTCACACTAGTCTAACTGGTCTCAACAAAACGTATTGCATATATTCGTCTGGTTTCTAACTATCCATCTGGCTAGATCCGAGACCTGACCGAAATTCATTCATCCCGCGGCACAGGAGAGCGTCAAATGCTTTCATCTTTTATAATGACGAACGCGGGAACGCGCCACAAGTGGCTATAGGACTCGACACGCAAGGACTTAAGCGCAGCTGTCTGCCTTAGCTAAGCCAAATCCCAAACGCGTCGATATTATGAACGATGATCTCTAAGGCTGGCATGTCTCGCCACAGAAAGTCATACGGGGTTCAATTTAAAGAGACGGTAAACGGTTGATATTTTTGACAACGGATTCAGACCTAGCTAAACTATATTTGTTTCGAAAAAATAAAACTTAAATATTATACCAATTTGGTTGAATTTTATTCCCAATCGCATGCCAAGCATATTGTTTTCTTATATTTTTGTCAGTAATTTATGACAACAGTAACGATAGCTGTAACAGATAAAAAGAAAAAATGAGGTATTAGTAGTATTATCTCTAAATCAATAAAAATAAATTAATTCATTCAATAAATACGTTTAATTCTATTGCTATTTTTTTCTAGCAATGACAATTTTACATTAGTGATTAAGTTATTTCAGTCGTATCTTATTACAATTGATCTACATGCTACATGCTGAATCATAAAATAAAATAAATATATAAAATCTGATACTGCATATTAAAATAGGTTAAATGTCTATCTGATAATATTTCGAGACTACTAAGTCTGTTTGGTATAATAGCTTTGATTCGAGTAATTTTTAAACTAAAGCTCAACGATGGAGTGTAGCATGCAATGGGTAAAAGGCCTACAGTATCAAACGAATATCTTATTAACAGTAAACTGCGCATAAGAGCTTAACCTTTTTTAAACAAAAATAATTTTCTGCACTTAAGTAATCATAGTTATCGCATTAGGAGTTGGTTATGCCTGTACATGTGCAAAAGGACGTTTTAATACTCATAAGAGTACATTGCGCTCTATATCGGACCTTTGGCCTTACATTTACTTAACGTACAGTTGATAAATCCATCGCACTTTATTATCTACAACTTATTTACGAATCTTATCTAGATTGCTGCTAAAGCAAACAACAATGAAGTATCAACATAATCGTCCAAAGCTCCTATATATATAAGATAATCATTATATCGAGCATGATTTCCTTCAGGCTGCCATTTTTTTTTACAGAGCTCTAAACAACCCACGACATGCTCTTCATTTTCATTGAAAAGCTATTGGTGTATCGTTACGTGAATTTACGCTTGCTACTGATTAAGTTGTACGATCTCCGTTCGTTACCTCCAGGCCAGAGTATTCAGTAGTGCATTTAATCAGTAAGGTGCAGTGGAGGACGTTACGGCCGTCGCAATGGAGAGCGTGTCTAGTGGCAGAAAGTGGCGCGCTGGCCTGTTTGCTTGTTTCGTTCGCCACTCACCGAAAAGGCGCAAAACTCGATATCGTCTGCTATGATATTTGTTTTGACTGTAACTGAGACAGCGTACGATAGGATGATGGGCGACGACTTTTGAGGCTGGTTTTTGTGTGAATTTTCTAACGGTGATGCTATTCTAGCTAGCGCCAAGGATGCATATCAAACAGGTAAGGCTACTGACCGCAGTGGGGTAAGATTGAGTGACAGGTTTAGCTTGGCCTATATGATGTACTGCCGCTGTGACAGAAAGGCGGCTTCCGCTGAGGTCGGCGGGCGGGTGGCTCAGCTGCTGTGTGTCTGTGTGATTGGATATAATAATGGGCCTCGGGGATGTTGGCTGTGGGAAGAAAACATGAACTAAGAACTTAAACAGAGAGGTTGGTGGTAAGTAGTGTATGCCAGTATTTGCAACAAATAGATAACATGAGTTCAGCATAGTTTGTTCATTCAATGTCGGTTGTCTGTGTGTAGATGTCCGGTGTATTGCGGATGTTGACGTAAGAAAGCATTGACTTTTAAGTACTCGTTCTAAAAGGGCCAGGACAAAGATTCAAAATGTTATTTTCTTGAAAAATTTTAACGGTTTATATCATGTTTGCAATCACGTTAATAGACATGGGTGTACTTCGTTCAGCGTTGAATTCCTTGAAGGCCTATATCTGTTTAGAACTCAACTCGACACTTGAGAACGAGCGCTCATCTATATACTGCATTTGCAGTTATTGAAAGTATGAAATTAATAAATCTGATGGATTCGTTGGACCTTTCTCAAGCGGTTATTTTTAGTGAAAGATACTTATAAAGCAAAAACAAGACGGCATGCCTACCTGGGGATGCGTCAATAATTATTGCAATGAATGAAAATCTATTTTAAGAGGTAAAGGAAAGGATCCCGCTTCATCTGATAAACTTCTGTAATTGACGCCACTAACATCAAATGGAACAATATTCATGTATCGTTATTTTCTGTCTTGTGTATGGACACTTTTTACAGTAACCCCGGAGTATGTTTCAATATTTTTTGACGCTTGTATTTCTTCCATTTCCACACATTTTAGTAAGGTTTTCCAATCAAAGACCTTACTTAAGTGTTTGATGTATAAAATGACCAAACAGATGAAACATGAGTTGTAAATTATTACAGATATTTTTTTTTCAAATTCTACTGTTTGTCCCTGATGTTTTGAAGAACTAATATTCAGTGCAAACCTTTTTTTTTTTGGGATTTTATGATATGCACTATAGGACTTCTGAACTCTCGACTTCGCTGACAAAATAATCTATAGCCTGAGTTACACAAACTCAGTTCTTTACAGACAATTATAGGTAGGCTGGGATATACCTTACACTGATATAAAATGAGTAGCTAGGTTCGATGCAAAAAAAAGGCTTCCTTAAATTCCTTAACTTTTTCATTAGTCAGTAATCAGCCTTTTTTCCTGCTGGTTGCCACTAGCATAAACAGACGCCTACATACTAACAATATTGCAACTATTGTTTGCTTGCACTTCCTTTTCTACTGCTAGATTATCATCCAAGGTTTCCGGTCCTATAAGGAGCAGACGGTAACAGAGCCTTTCAGCGCAGGCCATAACGTCGTCGTGGGGCGTAACGGGTCAGGCAAATCTAACTTTTTCTACGCTATCCAGTTCGTGCTTAGCGATGAGTACGCCCACATGCGCCCGGAACAACGGCAAGCACTGCTGCATGAAGGCACTGGGCCTCGCGCTCTATCAGCATACGTCGAAATTATTTTCGATAACACGGATGGACGTTTGCCCGTGGACTCAGAGGAGGTGGCAATCCGTCGTGTGATAGGGGCAAAAAAAGACCAGTATTTTCTTAATAAGAAGATGGTTACCCGCACCGACGTGATGAACCTCCTCGAAAGCGCGGGATTTTCGCGCTCTAATCCTTACTATATCGTCAAACAGGGAAAGGTACTTATTTCTGGTCGAGCCTACGGATTTGAGAGAAACCATGTTATTATTTTATACACATCTATAGATGTCTCAACTAAAAAATGATTTGCTTAACATAAAGTAAGGTTTTTCGAAATTAGATAATGCTGCCAGTATCTATAATAAGCAATATCTATAGTTCAAAGATACATATCTGCGAAATATAGGGTATACCGAAGGAAAATGTTTTATTCCTACCTGCAAGGCATGTCGTTTCTTTGAACTATTTAGCATCGATGCTTACGAGAATTTTTATATCCGTTTTAATTGAAGATCAACCAGATGGCAACAGCTCCTGATTCGCAACGGTTGAAGCTTCTTCGGGAGGTCGCAGGTACCCGTGTCTATGATGAAAGGAGAGAGGAATCAAAGGAAATGATTAAGGAGACAGATGCGAAAAAAGAAAGAATTGACGAAGTCCTTAAGTTTATTATGGAGAGGCTGGCCACTCTTGAGGAAGAGAAAGAAGAACTCAAAGAATATCAGAAATGGGACAAGATGCGACGCTCGCTCGAATACACCATTTATGATCATGAATTGAAGGACACCAAAAAAAAGCTTGAAGAGCTGGAGACCCGTCGCGAGTCCAGTAGCTCCGTTACCGAGAAGCTCCGGGAAAATCTACAGAGTGCAGCGGAAAAAATAAAAAAGCTAAGCAAGGAACTCCGTGATATTCGTCAAAAAGTGGCGGCCAACAGGGAAGAAAAGGAGACACTGTCATCTGAGAACTCTGGCATCCTCAAGGAAAAAACACGACTGGAGCTCACCATCAAAGATCTCAAAGATGAGGTGGAGGGTGATGATAGCTCGCGTAAGCGAGCTGAGCGAGAGCTAGCAAAATTGAAAGACACGATCTCGGCAAAACAGACAAAGCTGGACGAGATCCGTCCTCAGTACGAGGTGATGAAGAAAAAAGAAGAGGAGTGCACACGGGAACTGAGTCTCAAGGAACAGAAGCGAACTGAGTTGTATGCCAAGCAAGGCAGAGGGTCACAGTTCACCTCGAAAGCCGAACGGGACAAATGGATTCAGAAGGAGCTAAAGTCGCTGCAAAAGGCCATCCGTGACAAGCGTGAGCAGATCGATAGGCTTCAGGATGAGGCTCAGAGGGACGCCGCTAAGAAAGTGATGCTCGAGAAGAAAGTGGACGAACTTACAAAGGAGCTGGAAAACCACCGGGATAATATCGACGGACAGAATAAAAGCTACTATGACATGAAGAAACGGAAGGACACGTTACAGACGGAACGTAATGAGCTTTGGCGCCACGAAAACCAGTTACAGCAATCCTTAGCCGGCCTTAAAGAGGAAATGCAAAAGAAGGACCAAGGTCTTAGGTGAGTGTTGGCCAAGCTTGCAGACCGTTGAAGTGCTGACAGCGTCGGTTTTTCTCGTTGTAACGGAAATCTGCTAATACATACTAGTATAATTTATGTCAAGTTTGTATATATAGTTATATCAAGTGCATGTGGGTTTATAAGGTATTATCAAAACATGCAACATAATTAAAAAGTTGAGTAGAAATTTTGGCGGGCGTTATTTACAACTTTCATTTGCCAATCATATTAATTAACGCGTGGTACTAATTTATTGCAGTACACAAATTAAAAAATGTTTCTGTTTTGGCAGCGTTTATTTAGAAAATATCTTAGCGACACTAAATGTTGGGGTTTTATTAATTTATTCAACAGCGAGTAGTAGTTTAGCCATTTTAAGCGCTATTTGTTTAAATGTCAAAATGTTTTTGACCAATGATATGTTATATGCCGAACATGTATTTTTATTTTATAATGATTATCAAACAACTGAAATTGCATAAGTGACATCATCGTCCGTGTGTACGTTCAATGTTAGATAATACTGCAAATACAACATGCATCTGTATGAACATTAAATATATTTGATCAATATCTGATGTATTTTTCTAAATTCTTGGATCATTTAGCTTTTAGTTGCACATTTGTTCTCCATCGTAATTTGTTTGAACTTTGTAGATCGATGACAGGCAAGGCTACATTAAACGGGCGAGACTCGGTGCGTAAAGTACTGCAAGCATTCCGAGAGCGGGGTGGCCAGTGTAAGCAGATAGCCGAGCAATATTATGGTATGCTAATCGAAAATTTCGATTGTGATAAAACGATCTATACAGCCGTCGAAGTGACATCAGGTAATAAACTGTTCTACCATATTGTTGAAAACGACCGAATCGGCACAAAAATTTTGCAAGAAATGAACAAACAGGGCCTTCCAGGAGAAGTGACCTTCATGCCGTTGAATCGACTAGTGTACCGTGAACAGGATTATCCAGAGAGCAACGATGCAATCCCCATGATTTCGAAGCTAAAATACGAGCCACGCTTTGAACGCGCCATGAAATATATTTACGGTAAAACTCTAATATGTCGCAACCTTGAGGTGGCCACACAGATTGCAAGGACTTCGCAGCTGGACTGCATCACCCTGGACGGTGACCAGGTATCACATAAGGGTGCATTGACTGGTGGCTATTTTGATACCCGCCGGTCCCGTTTGGATCTGCATAAAGGACATGCGACAGTGTCGAAAGAGATCAAAGATGTTGAACAGCAACTTTCCGAGCACAAGGAAAAGCTACAGCGGATCGAGAGTGAGATCAATCAGGTTGTGGCTGATATGCAACGTACTGAGACGAAGAACTCAAAAAATAAAGACGTATTCGACAAGCTTAAGGCCGATATACGGTTGATGAAAGATGAACTCTCAGCCCTCGAGAGGTCCAAACAGCCGAAGGAACGCTCTCTTGCATCGTTGGACTCGTCACTCAAATCTATGCAGTCTACAGAACAAAGCCTCCGTTCCGAACTTCAACAAGAATTGCTAACCCAGTTAAGCGCCGCTGACCAAAACGAGGTCGACACTCTTAACGACGACATCCGACGGCTAACGCAACAAAATAAAGAGGCATTCTCGGAAAGGATGAGGCTTGAAGCGGAAAAGAACAAACTCGAGAATCTTCTTAACAATAATCTCTACCGGCGGAAAGAGGAACTTGAAGCTGTACGTATAGTAAATAGGCTTCTTTATAGCATCCACCAACCTAGTTTTTGCTTTACTAGTTTATTATCAGAGAAGTCTGTCGGGCGTCATGTTACACCAAGGCCCTGTTACCAATGAGCAACTATCCTGTGTTTGTAATTATTAAGGAATCCGTTCATGCTCGATAAATTTATCATTCGTATGTGCACAGATATTCTGGTAAGGCAAGATTATAGGTGTTGATTCGGATCATGAATGAAGCTGGATCTAATTTTTGTCAAAATTGAGTACAAAATTGAGTGTAACAGACTCCACAACACCCACAGTTTTTGGGGCTACGCTACATTGAAACACATGCAAAGATAATTTTCGAAGTCTGATTTGATAGACGGGATGGAAATATACATAAGTCAATGCAGTCGTTATCCTAGCTTGTTGTTTTGTGAAGCCATCTAGCATTGGCCTGTGCATTAATGTTATTACAGGCGTTACAAGAGATATCGGTGGAGGACCGACGGAGAAAGTTGGAGAATTGTCAAGCGGAGCTCACCACTGTAAATTCTCGGATTGAAGACGTGCTCAGACAGATGCATGGCCTCGAGAAGCAGTTGGAAACCAGTTTAAAAGAGCAAAAGGAAGTAGGCGCCCAATTGGAACATTGGAAAGGCCAAGAACGAGACTGGCAGGATCGAATTAACGACGATGCGAAGGATCTCGAAAAAATGAGCAGTCGGCAAAGTGTTCTGCTCAAAAAAAAGGACGAATGCATGAAGAAGATTCGCGATCTCGGTCAGTATTTTAGGTAAATGCTTTTGATTTTAAACAAGGACTTATCTAGATTACTTACCGCTTATTAAGATTTCGGCAATATAGTAAGCCTAAGAGTTGTAAGACGTTGTTTGATACATTTAATTAAATTAGAACTATTCGGGCGGATGTTTCTTTATCATCCTTGTGACCCCACCCAGCACTGCGCGAGGCCTTTCAAGCAAAAACTTCTTGGAAGGGAAGCATAATATGAACGATTAGCTAGTAAACTCTGTTTTAGTTATACTAATTGCTTTATCTTATACAAATCGCTTACAGGTTCACTACCATCAGATGCATTCGAGAAGTATCAAACTTTGACCTTGAAGCAGTTATTCAAGAAGCTCGACCAGGCTAACAACGAACTAAAGAAGTATTCCCATGTAAATAAAAAGGCTCTTGACCAATTTGTTAGTTTCTCAGAACAGAAAGAGAAACTGATGAAACGTAAAGAGGAACTAGATCGGGCCGGACACTCAATTCGAGAGCTGATGAGTGTGCTCGAACAGCGCAAGTACGAAGCGATCCAGTTCACCTTTAAACAGGTGTCGAAATATTTTACCGAAGTGTTTAAGAAGCTCGTTCCGCAGGGTCATGCCAATCTGACGATGCGTACGGATAAGGATAAGGAGAACGATGATGACGATGAAGAGGGAGCTAGCGCTGACAATTTTACCGGAATCGGTATCCGCGTGTCATTTGTGGGAAAAAACTCCGAAATGAAGGAAATGCAACAGCTTTCTGGTGGTCAAAAATCGCTGGTGGCACTAACATTGATCTTCGCCATTCAAAAGTGTGATCCAGCTCCGTTCTACTTATTTGACGAGATTGACCAGGCATTGGATGCTCAACATCGACGAGCTATCGCTGAAATGATACATGAGCTCTGCAGCGACGCCCAGTTCATTACGACAACGTTCCGGCCCGAGCTGCTGGTAAACGCCGACAAATTTTACGGAGTAAAATTTCGTAATAAGGTGTCACACATCGAATGTGTGACTCGAGAAGAAGCGCGAGACTTCGTTGAAGATGATCAAACTCACACTTAGAAAAAAACAAGCAACGAAAAATTAGGACAAGAGAAAAAAACTACAACAACAAAAAAAATTAGGAAGGCCTGCATCTTGGGCCACAGATATCAGAGATGTTACTTAGCATTAAACACATTGTCCAAAAGGAGCAAATCGAATAGGAAAGGCATCAAGCGTCTGATACTAATTATCATTGCATTGTAAAATATGTAGATATGCATATGATTCACAAAGCTCCGATGACGTAATTATATTCGTATGTCTTTAAGTTCGATGTGTACGTATT
Source organism: Varroa destructor (assembly GCF_002443255.2). NCBI lineage: Eukaryota > Metazoa > Arthropoda > Arachnida > Mesostigmata > Varroidae > Varroa > Varroa destructor. Next base: position 16,783,629 of record NW_019211460.1, read on the forward strand.
ACTAGGTAGCAGCATGGGTCAAATAGGGCTGATATCGTCAGCTGCAGGATGCTTTTACATATTCATTGTTTCTCCATAGGTAAAAAGATAGGTATTCATTTGTTTCTTATTTCAGCGTGTCTTCTAAGTGAACTGTGTATTTTGGGATATACACACATGATATTTTTCTTCGAGGTCTGGATTTTTGCTATCATTTTCTTTTAGTTAAGTATATACATGTATTTTTATCAGCACCCAATTTGTATTTTTATGGACATATTTTGGATCAACGAGGTTTTACCCTTTGCGAACCTGTTCGCAGCTTTACGAAATATTGTATGTAAAATGTTTAAGTTAATGTACAAATCAAATTCTGATCTACTTCTTAACGCAGTCATATACGTACGAAGTCTGAATTATTTGTATTAAATACATTTCACTCTGTGAGGACGCAAAATTTGAGTGATTTTGTGGGTTGGGCATGTTAGAACGCAATGTCACAAGCAATTGCATTTGTAAATGTACGAAAATAATAATGGTCGCGAATAATCCACGCTATATCAAAAGTGTTTTCCTTTCTGCTGCTTTGATTTAATATGTAAAAACAACTCTTTTATAGGACGTATAGATACAACGCGATAAGAATCATCGACGCATGAATCTTATCTTTAATTCTGAAAAATAACTAACAGATAAAATTTTAACTGTATATATTAAATCATACATAGGTGGTATGTATTAAACGTAATGTTATATTATACATTAATAGCTTCACTAAGTGCAGAAAGAAATGTTAGCCGTTAATTTTTCAGCCGTTAGCCGATTAAATTAAACTTTTAACGTCTTTACGTAATTTTTGTGTTAGAGAATGATCTTTTTCTTCTATAAGTTATACATTTTAAATAAAAATTAAAACTGATTTAGAGTCTATTATGAAGCTAATGAAAAAATTGATGAAAATGTACCAGTACATTAACATAGTAAACATCTACATGAACTTTCCAAATCAAATAAGCATAAACCCAATAAAGTCGCTAACAAATGTAAGATGCACACACGTATAACTTATTTTTTATTTTTACTCAGACAATTACTAGAAAGATAAGCGATAAGCTTAACCAAACCGAGCCATTTTTTTTATCTTTCTTTTGTGATGGATTGGCCACAGAATACAGACATCCAAGTCCTCTGTTCGCAAAAAACCGCAGCCTTGACTCGATTTTTCGCGCTATTTTTGGGCACATGACCACAGCATGAGCGATATGCCAGCAAAGAGCTCTCGATAAAAATGATGTTCTCAATAGACGGCCGATATTGGACAAGCGTCCGTCACTAAACCCGCTTGATGCTGAACTTTTTGGCTTTACTGTATCACAGGTATACCGACTTCTATGCTATACAACGCTGTCATTAACTGTGGCTAACGCATTGAATCTGCTGGTAGAATGGCCCGGAGCACTGCAGTATTTTCTCGCTTGGTCAAGACCTTTATTCGATCCAACTGCAAATCACCAGTAACTCCGCGGGCCGACGGCAGCGCTAAAAAAGTTTGCCTGTGTCTTCTGTCAATACTGTTGCTTGTCATTGTCTCTTTTTTATTTGCCGGTTCATTTACTGATAGAGGAGCGAAGAGCGAAAGAGTGCCCGGCGCAATTTTTACATAGTCCGCCATCTTGTTTGTTTTCGCTGTCGCCAAGCCAGCATCGACGACGACGGGTGACCAGTTTTGAGGCCGTGCGGATTTTGTGACGGTGATGCTGCCCAGATGAACAATAAGGATGCACATCAAACAGGTAAGATGTTTGACATCATTGGAATCAATTGGGCCTAAAAAGAGTTTCGGCCGATCTCTCGAAACAATTAGTCGGACCGCTGCGTTGACAGTAAGGCGGCCTTCTCCGAGTTCGGCGGGCGCCTCAGCTGTGAGATTCGATGAATGGTAGCGATTCGAGGATTTGTTGATTCCGATGGGAATGTCCTCTGCAGCGTGAAACAAGGGATGATAATGACTGAATAACAATGCTCGAAATGATAAAATGATAACTATTTGATTGTTTTATATTAGTTAGGGTTAGCCGCGTTGGTTGCCTCTACGGCAATACAGGTATATCGGTTGTAAAGCTGAATAACAATTAACAATTAGGCAGTCTAAAAAGGAAGATTGCGGTGAGGTTGTCTTCTGTCTTTTAATTCAGAAGTTTAAGCAACAAACGAACTTTACTGGAGTCAAAAGAATAACTTGTATGAATAATTTGCCAAGTCCTCGTTTACCGCTAAAGTTGATGTTTACAGCTTACACTGACGCTTAGGAGAGGGCGCCACTCCCATATGATTAGCGCACTGCTTGCAATCAAATCGAAAACATCTGATATAATAAGTTCTATGCTGCTCTATCTACGCCTCAAAGGAGTAGTGAGCAAAAACTTTATCATATGAGCAATGAATAAATCAGTAATCAGAAATTACTTTTTATGGCTTTGATAATTGAATAAATATAGAGGAATATGTAATTATTTTTAGGTCGATGCTGATACTAATTTCTTGACACTATTAAAGTTATTAGCATATATTAAATCACTGGAATTGTATATTCTTTGGGGTCTTCTGCTATGTTACTTTCTAAATTATGAATCAATTCGGTAAAGTGCAACAGTGACCCTAAATTTAGAATATTTCAATTTTTGTGCTTTTTAAATGAAAAACCTTGGATTTTTAGATATACTAAATTTCAAAAAAACTTTCCATACAAGTCTTAAGTATGATATATTCGTATAAGGATAAAGAAGTAGTTTATTATCCAACCAAGCCTAAAGCTAAACCAAAATGCATTTTTCTGAGAAATAAAGCTCTTTGAAAAAATTACCTCTAAATGTTACCTTTAGATTAGATGTTAGTGTTGTTTTGTTTAAGAAATAATGTATTCCATAGTTCAAAATGTACATCAAGTCTGTTTCGCATTAAACAGTACGTTTCATTAAAAGTTTTGAAGAATCAATTGAATTTCGTAAACTCGAAGATTTGCAGGTATTTGGAGCTTCAAGCGTCGAATAATTTGGTAAATGTTTTCCAGAAAAAAGAAAACTTAATTTTCAAAAAAGATCGAGAAGCCTAAATTAAAGTGATACGATTCTTAACAGGCTTTATTTTGCTCTTGTTTCGGATTGATGGCATGATCAATAGAAGCAATAAAGGCAGAACTATGCTTCTATGCCTTACACTCGGAATATGATTACGAGTTATTAATTTCTGTGCACCTTTATTTCGTTTCGGTCAGATCATCATCCAGGGCTTCCGATCCTACAAGGAGCAGACGGTAACGGAGCCTTTCAGCGCGGGCCACAACGTCGTCGTAGGGCGTAACGGGTCAGGCAAGTCCAACTTTTTTTACGCCATCCAGTTCGTGCTCAGCGATGAGTACGCACACATGCGCCCAGAACAGCGGCAAGCGCTGCTTCACGAAGGCACTGGGCCTCGCGCTCTATCAGCGTACGTCGAAATTATTTTCGATAACTCGGATGGACGTCTGCCCGTAGACTCAGAGGAGGTGGCGATCCGTCGTGTGATCGGCGCCAAAAAGGACCAATACTTTCTTAACAAGAAAATGGTTACCCGCACCGACGTCATGAACCTCCTCGAGAGCGCAGGATTTTCGCGCTCCAACCCTTACTACATCGTGAAACAGGGAAAGGTATACTTGCATGTTCAAAACTTCTGAGAATTATTTGCTCCTATAAGCTTCTGCGTACTGAATAGTTGCTTACTAAATACAAGAGAGTCGCAATATAAAAGTCACGTTCAAGTAGATTACCTCTGACTAAAGTCAACTGATCTATATCAAGATATGATAGTGGCAATCTATTCAAAACAGAAGCGGACAGTACCAAATGGAGTATCCCTGATCTTCTATTTCTCAACATTTCGCTAACATGTTACATTGTCCTTCGGTTTTTACGCGCGGTTACAGATCAACCAGATGGCGACGGCCCCCGATTCGCAGCGGTTGAAGCTCCTTCGGGAGGTCGCGGGGACCCGCGTGTACGACGAGAGGAGAGAAGAGTCCAAGCAGCTGATTAAGGATACCGACGCGAAGAAAGAGAAGATAGAAGACCTCCTCAAGTATATTGAGGAGCGGCTGGCCACGCTCGAGGAGGAGAAGGAAGAGCTCAAAGAGTACCAGAAGTGGGACAAAATGCGGCGTTCGCTCGAGTACACCATTTACGATCACGAATTGAAGGACACCAAAAAAAAGCTCGAAGAGCTGGAGACCCGTCGAGAGTCTAGTAGCTCCGTTACCGAGAAGCTCCGCGAGAATCTACAGAGTGCAGCGGAAAAGATCAAAAAGCTGAGCAAGGAACTCCGCGATATTCGTCAGAAAGTAGCGGGCAACAGAGAGGAAAAGGAAACATTGTCCTCTGAGAACTCTGGCATCCTCAAGGAGAAAACGCGACTGGAGCTCACCATCAAAGATCTCAAAGATGAGGTAGAGGGTGATGACAGCTCGCGCAAGCGGGCCGAGCGAGAGCTGGCCAAGCTGAAGGACACGATCGCGGCAAAGCAGACAAAGCTGGACGAGATCCGCCCTCAATACGAGGTGATGAAGAAAAAAGAAGAGGAGTGCACGCGGGAACTCAGTCTCAAGGAACAGAAGCGAACTGAGTTGTATGCCAAACAAGGCAGAGGGTCGCAGTTCACCTCGAAAGCCGAACGGGACAAGTGGATCCAGAAGGAGCTGAAATCGCTGCAGAAGGCCATTCGTGACAAGCGTGAGCAGATCGATAGGCTTCAGGATGAGGCTCAGAGGGACGCCGCTAAGAAAGTAATGCTCGAGAAGAAAGTGGATGAACTTACAAAGGAGCTGGAAAACCACCGGGATAACATCGACGGACAGAACAAAAGCTACTACGATATGAAGAAAAGGAAGGACACATTACAGACGGAGCGAAATGAGCTTTGGCGCCACGAAAACCAGTTACAGCAATCCTTGGCCGGCCTTAAGGAGGAGATGCAAAAAAAGGATCAAGGCCTTAGGTTAGTGCGATAGAACATGCCCAGCAGAAGGGATATATTTGTTTCATTTAATTTCAATATTATAGCATATTCCCCATACAGATTTGATGCGCCAATATCGGTTTAATGGAAAATTGTTACTGTAGCGCCAACAAAACGAATAATTTTGTTTATATGGAGCATACGCCAGATACAAGACGCTCTGTGTGTACAGAAAAAATGCAACTTTATTAATTTTATTACTCATAGCCTTTGCTGTTATTTTGTCTTGAATGTTATAGATCGATGACTGGGAAGGCAACATTAAACGGACGTGACTCGGTACGCAAAATTTTACAGACGTTTCGAGAACGGGGCGGCCAATTCAGGCAGATAGCCGAGCAATATTATGGTATGCTAATTGAAAATTTCGATTGTGACAAGACCATCTACACAGCTGTTGAGGTGACGTCAGGCAACAAGCTATTCTACCATATCGTTGAGAATGATCGAATCGGCACAAAGATCTTGCAAGAAATGAACAAACAGGGCCTTCCAGGAGAGGTGACCTTCATGCCGTTGAACCGGCTGGTGTACCGTGAACAGGATTATCCAGAGAGCAACGACGCAATCCCCATGATTTCGAAGCTTAAGTTCGAGCCGCGCTTTGAACGCGCCATGAAGTACATCTATGGCAAAACGCTAATATGTCGCAACCTCGAGGTGGCCACACAGATTGCAAGGACCTCGCAGCTGGACTGCATCACCCTGGACGGTGACCAGGTATCACATAAGGGTGCGTTAACGGGTGGCTATTTTGATACGCGCCGGTCCCGTTTGGATCTGCACAAAGGACATGCGACAGTGTCGAAAGAGATCAAAGATGTTGAACGGCAACTTTCCGAGCACAAGGAAAAGCTACAGCGGATCGAGAGTGAGATCAATCAGGTTGTGGCTGATATGCAACGTACCGAAACGAAGAACTCAAAAAATAAAGACGTATTCGACAAGCTTAAAGCCGATATCCGGTTGATGAAAGATGAACTCTCAGCACTTGAGCGGTCCAAACAGCCGAAGGAACGGTCTCTTGCATCGTTGGACTCGTCGCTCAAATCTATGCAGTCTACAGAGCAAAGCCTCCGTTCCGAACTTCAACAAGAACTGCTAACCCAGTTAAGCGCCGCTGACCAAAACGAGGTCGACACTCTTAACGACGACATCCGACGGCTAACGCAACAAAATAAAGAGGCATTCTCGGAAAGGATGAGGCTTGAAGCGGAAAAGAATAAACTTGAGAATCTTCTTAACAATAATCTCTACCGGCGGAAAGAGGAACTTGAAGCTGTACGTATAGTAAATAGGCTTCTTTCTAGCATCCACCAGCCTAGTTTTTGCTTTACTAGTTTATTATCACAGAAGTCTGTCGGATGTCATGTTACACTAAGGCTCTATTACCAGTCAGCAACTATCCTGTGTTTGAAATTTATAACGAATCCGTGCACAGATATTCTGGTACGGCAAGATTATAACGGTGTTGATTCGGATCGTGAGTGAAGCTGGATTTAATTTCTGTCAAAACTGAGTACGATTGATACTGTAGCAGACTCTACAACACCCACAGTTCTTGGGGCTACGCTACATTGAAATACATGCACAGACAATTTTCGAAGCCTTATTTGGTAGACAGGATGGAAATGTACATGAGTCAATACAGTCGTTATGCTAGCTTGTTGTTTTGTGAAGCCATCTAGCATCGGCCTGTGTGTTAATGTTATTACAGGCGTTACAAGAGATATCGGTAGAGGACCGACGGAGAAAGTTGGAGAATTGTCAAGCGGAGCTAACCACTGTAAATTCTCGGATTGAAGACGTGCTCAGACAGATGCATGGCCTCGAAAAGCAGTTGGAAACAAGTTTAAAGGAACAGAAGGAAGTGGCCACTCAATTGGAACACTGGAAAGGCCAAGAGCGAGATTGGCAGGATCGGATCAACGACGATGCGAAGGATCTTGAGAAAATGAGCAGTCGGCAGAGTGTCTTGCTTAAAAAGAAGGACGAATGCATGAAGAAAATCCGCGACCTGGGTCAGTTTTCGGGCAATGACCTATGGTTATATACACAATGAAATAATCCCACCGCAGTTGTTCTCTTTTGCGTGTGTATTTAGGCGTATAAACTACACTATAGCCCTTCTATGTCATTATATGTAACACTAATAATAATATTAATAGTAATAAGGTGTGAGAAATAAATAGCTACCGATGTGCAGGTGTTTTACTTCTAGTTATAAACTATTTATATATTAACTCATTATGTATTCATATCGGTGATGCGAATTGTTTCTTGCAGGCTCACTACCATCGGACGCATTTGAGAAATATCAAAACTTGACGTTAAAACAACTCTTCAAGAAACTCGACCAAGCTAACAACGAGCTGAAGAAGTATTCCCATGTAAATAAGAAAGCTCTTGACCAATTTGTTAGTTTCTCTGAACAGAAAGAGAAGCTGATGAAACGTAAAGAGGAACTAGATCGGGCGGGACACTCAATCCGAGAGCTGATGAGCGTGCTCGAACAGCGCAAGTACGAAGCTATCCAGTTCACCTTTAAACAGGTGTCGAAGTATTTTACCGAAGTCTTTAAGAAGCTTGTACCTCAGGGCCATGCCAATTTGACGATGCGAACGGACAAAGACAAGGACCGGGACGAAGAAGAACATGCGGACGAGGAGGGCGGCGGAGCTGATAACTTCACTGGGGTCGGTATTCGAGTGTCGTTCGTTGGGAAAAACTCCGAAATGAAGGAAATGCAGCAGCTTTCTGGCGGTCAAAAATCGCTGGTGGCGCTAACGTTAATCTTCGCCATTCAAAAGTGTGACCCAGCCCCCTTCTACCTCTTTGACGAAATCGACCAGGCGCTTGACGCTCAACATCGACGCGCTATTGCTGAAATGATACATGAACTCTGCAGCGACGCCCAATTCATTACGACCACATTCCGGCCTGAGCTGTTGGTGAACGCCGACAAATTCTACGGAGTGAAATTCCGTAATAAGGTTTCACATATCGAATGCGTGACACGAGATGAGGCTCGAGATTTTGTTGAAGATGACACAACTCACGGTTAATATGGTACTAGCAACATCGGCAACTACACACAAGCAAAATAAAGAAACAGTAAAAATAATCATGGGAAAAAACAGACGGCAGGCCACTTTATACAAAAATGACATCGTGCTCTGTAGGCCCTTGGTCGTTTGGGTCGGTCGATGAGGAACTTTTTGGGAAGAGACGTTATGGCAAGTGTCACCATTTGTCCACCAGGAGATAAAAATTGTATAAAAATGAGAAAGAATCGAAAGATGTCACCCGTCATTGCATTATAGCGTGTCTGTGTATGTATGATTCGCAAAGCATGATCCGAACGCGAGATGACACTCATCAATCGTTTTTGTTAAATTCAATATGTACATTGTTAGGTAGCACAGTGAATCGTATGGGTTAGAGGCGAAAAGCGACAAAGTCAAGGTGGTCTCAAGCGGTCGATGATGGCGCTATCGGTACTGCGGGCCCTGAGAGTAGCGAGCATGACCTGGGTGGGATAGGATTATATTGAATAAATATGGTATTGGTTAATCATAATTGCAAAGACCTCTAAAAAGTAAAATATAGTTGTGAGAGGTTAAACTGTAATTAACTGTGGAAAATTGTATTCTACGTACAACGTACATGTTTGGTAAAAAATGAAAAACGCCACATAAGAAGGGTGGGTTACAAAGTGAAAGGGTGTGTATATGCGTAAATAAACATAATGAGAGAGTATGTATTGATTAGTACATGATTAATTGTATTTATTTGACATTTGTCTGCGCAAGTTTTAGTTGCATTTTTAAGCAGCATACCTGTCATATGGCCACGATCGATGTAAATATACTCACATATACAGAAAATGTTCTGGTATAGAAGGGGGTAACGATATCGAAACCCGAGCTTTTTGTAGGAAAAAGAAATAGAATTAGCCCTTTTTGTGTCAGAATGGTTGATGGATTTGACTGGATTTTAGGCGGAGGAAATTATATATATATATATATATATAGACTGATGTTCGTTTGCACGAAAGCGCCTCATATGTACGTCTTTAAAAATAGGCGTAGTGGATACTACATGAAGACCTGAATGAAGTTTCATTTTTGACATCCACAAACGTAGTATTGTTAGGTTTTCGTCAGACAACAAAAGGTGAACGTTCTTTTTCGTAGTATCATTATCAAGATATAATCAGAGAGCTACAACTGATTACACGATGCGAACTTTCTCTAGTAAGCTTATTTACCAAGCAGAGGTACGCGTTAGCCTTGCCAATTCTGTGGCGGCATACTCTTTGTACACCTATGCGTCGTAACACACGTAAGCTTTATATGGTATCTACGCAATACACCAACTGCGCAACTAAAAAAAAATCACAGACGTTCGATCTATTAGTCATACATAACAGTCTGTACACAGTAACACTCATAATCTACTGACATGGTATCGAGCGATCTCGAGGTGAGCGTAATGAGGATGTTTGCCAAATATATGCGTCACTAAAGTACGAACCCATAAGTAAAGTAAAAAAGATAAAGTGACTCAATTCTGCTGGTACCAATCCAATACAGATAGACGCAGGGCTTTGTGGCAACCCAGGAAACGAATATTCGTTGACTTGATATGGAGTAGATATGGCATAGGAAGTGATATGGATTTGTAGCGAACTGTAATAGAGGTAACATAAACGAAATCCGATTGTTGTCATATCGATAGAAATGGTACTCATTTCAACATGGGTAATTCAGATGCGACTTTCCTTGCCAATGGGAGAACATGCAGGTGCGTCAGTGTGATTCAATTTATATACATTCTTTCGTAGGCCAAGCCTTGACACGGTCTACTCACAGGTTTGGAGGCTGAATAAACTAAACGAATTGCTTTTTATATATTTAGTCAAATCCTGTCGTCAAATTATATAGTAGCCATACAGTTTACTAAAATATTTATGAAAGTCAACCCCTTAGATTAAAAAAAAACGGCGTTTTCGCACTCCTAAGCTTCTAAATTAAAAAATAGGTTCAAAATACAAAAACTACGACTATAGTTGTATGATGGGCTTGAACGACTAAATTAAAAAAGTGTTGTTAAATCAACACTTGCTTTCAACACCATTACAATTCGATTACAAAATTAATTAGAGAAGCTTTTATCTTTTATTCTATCTCTCATTCTACAGTTTCTAGGAATTCATGTGGTTAAAATATTAGCACTTTTGTTTTAACACAATCTTTATTGCATTATCATTGTTCTATTGTATCATCTACTTGTCGCGTTTTCCTGCAGAAAGGCCCGGCCACTTCAAATCGCTAAACATATGGCATTTCTGTCCCCATATCGCATTTTCTTTCACTTCATCGGCCTAGTATCAAGCCAGTGCATACAAACCTAGACAAATATCTTTAACGAGTAGGTTGTTTTAAATTTTAATTTTACGAAAAAAGTCCGGTATGATTTTACATATTCTGTCTATTTAGTAAACCGTTCCCATTCCCCAGCTGAATCATAACAGACGGACCGAGAAGGACCATAAACCTCCGTTATCGCGTGTTACGATTAACCGTTGTCACGGCGACGGAGGATTTGACCCTCGCCAATTTACGCAAAGCAGGGAAAAGTGATCCACACGCACCCATATATCTCCCATCGGACCGGCTATATGGATGATAGGGCGAGCACAAGCTTCCTGGACAGTGCGACACCCGTGGACTTCTGTAGAGTGCTGTCAAAATGGATGTGTGTATGTACTGGTGAAGAAAACTTAGTCTTGTGTGTCCTAAAATAAATCTATAAAATAGGATAACTAGGAGTAAACCTAATGAGTGACAATTTCTTACCGAAATTCAGTAATTGTACCCAGTGCAACTTAAAATTTCATCGGGGCGCCACTGAATTTTGAGGTAAAACACGGCACAGCTCATCACAAGCAAAGATGCCCTAGTTGGTATTTTAGCAGGACCTAGCGTTTCTAGACATTATTTCTTGATTTCGCTATGCGCCGTACTAGGTTAAACCAGTAGAGCTTGCTTTGTTTGAGTTAGTACCTAGGAAGCGTATTTAATAAAATAGCAGAAAGACCCGTTATACATTAACTGCGTGGTAATGTCCGAGCGTAATGATTTAACCCCTAAAAATTTTATTTTCATGTGCAGTTTGTTTGAATGCTAAAACGTTGATACCACAAGGGTTCGTCGGTAAGTTGACTCAGAATGTACAATCATTGCTTGTGCTTGCTATGAAAACAAATCGATAAAATGACTCAGTGGTATATGGAAAAAAATGTAATCCCCTAGAAACACAACAGAAACATAAAAGATACATCGAAGTTTAAAAGGCGATCAATTCTATTTTTGTCATACGCGACCAACAACTCAGTATACACTATAGAAAATCAGTAATTACCGCAGCTATTCTATCATCAGACAGATCCAAGGGGTCTAAATTAGCTTCATGATTTTTGTCACCTGTGCTGGTACTCTACACGACTTCATACAAGTAAAAGCTTAGTCATAAACCTCGAAACGAAGTTTTTCATAATATCGCGTCAACTTTATTGTATTTATGTATTTTATGAGTTAGCTTTGTTAGAAATTCGAGAATATTTCAGACGTACCCTGAACAGGCCATCTACGTAAAATACATTATCGTAGAGAGCTCATCACAAGTCTAAAGATACATTCGACACAGCGTATGATGTTTAAACTGATTAATCGCAATGGAAAAATGCATTATACAAATGCACCCATATGGTGACTAATAATAATTTAAACTCAACTTAATCAAGTTCTGTCATGTCTGAATCATTTGATAAAAAGTCATTTTGCTTTCCTGAACACCCTCAACGACGTGTATGTTAGTGATTCAAAAGGTGCCCCTTTCATAGAGATGCAACGGAATATGTTTAGATATTATTAGATGCTAGGCCTTTTAACTCACTACCCTCATTCTTTGCACTATTGTAAAGGGCTCATAAGATGCACGCTTTATGCGTGTATCAGTGTTACCGTATCACGATAGAGTATCTTGTTTGTTTTAGTGCACGTTGATTTTAAGAAAAATCGGGGAGAACGTTTCTAGTTATTCGACCTGTAACAACTTTTTTAACGTATTTCCTTGCCGGTCGCTAAAACAAGCTTTGATAAAAGGTTACATTTGCGTCTGAAACTCATTATAGCTATATCATATCAACGACGATTTTAACTTTCCATTTCGGAACAAACACTCGATTTAATTATGTTCGAATTAATTATAATTTCAGACAGCCAGACACAGAGGTTTTCGTATCGTAATAGTTTTGGGCTAAGGAATTTTCTAGTTGAATGCGCTCAGGATATTACAGACTGTACAAATGACTCGGTGTTACGAGATTTACAGATGCAGTTGTTAGTAGTTTGATAGGGTTGGGTTTCTTGAATACTATATACTAAATTTATTAAAGTGTTAGCAAACATCGATTTGTATAATAATAATGCCTCGAATTAGGTTTGGCGAATGTTCATGTTCAGTGAAAACTGCGTACAGATGAACTGTTGTAGAGATAGCACAAAATATCCAGTCAATACCTATTGGAAGATATATATATACGACTTCCTAGCTTAATACACTTATTTACCTCTCTCTCATAATTAATGCGCGAATTTAACGTATTGATTCGATCCAAAGTCAACGGCCTTGTGGCCCGGATCCTCTTATCTGAGTCAAATAACTTTCTCAGATTGTGTAGTACCTCCATGTTTCGGATTTTTACTTCCGGTATCACCATTAGGCAGGCTGACTAATTAAAATAATATCTTTCGTTCACCAGATCTAGAGAGCCAGTCGATTTACTTAAGGTATATTTTTTTAACCTACATTACTTAGTTTAGCCATAGATATGAGGTAATGTGGGGTATGATGTTAAATACGCTAACCATAGATAAAACTTCTTCATTGGCTGGCCTCAGGATTCAGTTAAATAAACTGAGGTAGAAATTGAATTCGATTTCCATCCTTTGGGTGCTGTCGAGGAAAAGTTATCGAGGAAGCAACACGTGTTACAAAAACGTTAATAATCAACAACAACAACAATAATAATAACAAAGGGCATACGGTTCTCACCAAAAGCACGAAGTTCGAGCAATATACTTTCTCTTGACTGTCTTCAATAACTTCTGCTATGTGTGAGAATATTTACACATATAAAAATTTTTCATTTCATAGATTGCGTAGTACGAAATGGCCAAGCCCAAAAGTCGTCGTTATATTTTTTGACATTGTCTACCGGGTTAGCTTAACAAATACGAACTGCGCAGTGGAGCCGTCACCGCTGTGCTTCAAAGTCCCGCAGTAGCCTCCGTAATCAGACTACGCATTCTGTGCAGCTACCCGGAAGCGGTAGCTTCATCGACGCGAGCAGCAACTCCGCAGGGTTGGGGCGAATTCACGGAGGTTTCAGGGGCTGTTTTCGTGGGGACGCGTGATGCTAGAATATGTGGGTCACTGCACTGGTCCGATTTCCCTCACTGATCTGTCCTCGCACGGACCGTCGTTGTCTATCCTTATCTGATGTCTCTCTCCGCAGTAGCGAAGCCAAACTGAAAATGGTATGCCAGATGTTCTATTGTATATTACAAGCATGACTATCACTATTACTCGAAAGGCTATTATTATTATGACGACTATTACGTGTATTACGTAGTTTGTGGTCGAATAGGCACTCGCACGTATCCGCGCTGTATACACTGGAGGCAAAGAATCGACCGTATTCGTTGAAGCGGACCACGAATAGTTTTACAGGAGTTGGAAATAACAGGTCGAAGAATTGAACAATGTGATATTGAGTTAGGAATTTCAAAAACATAAGAAACGCGTAGATTTGAGCAGCAATCTACAAATCAGCAATCATAAAACGGTTGTTAGATATCGGTCACCGTGACAGCGATTTAAAGAGAACACTCAGAATGCATTAGAGGCAATATATAAATAGACTAGGTATGGCTACTAGTTTAAATGTTCAAAAACATGATCGTTTTACCAGTTCACAGAGAGAATCTATCAGACACATAAGGCTTTTTACGTTCAAGTCCAGGTGAGAGTACGCTTTACTTCAAACCGTCCTTAACGGTTCACAGCATACACATAGACAAACTAATTCTTATCCAAATACGATAAACGCATATATAATAGCTACGTGATAAAAAAAAAAGTTTGAAAACGCTACTTGACTTTAAGTCCTACGAATTGTTCGGGGATCATCATGAGACGAAACCGCAAAATAGGTTATTACCTGAAAATTATATATCGCACCCATAAGACGCTGGTAGCACATGTCTGACTAAACGCTGTTACATTGAAGTCAGTACATAGAATGACTCGTATGCGAGAGTATTCAACGTTGAAGCAGCTTAAGCCCATCGACGAGCTCTTTCGTATCTTTACATGTAAACTAAAGCATTTGCCAATTAGCAGCAAGTGCTTTAGTGTAGCACAGAATTATTCAGCAAAGGATTTACTTACCTGATAGGGCAAAACTACTGCCGTGTATCTAGTTTGTTAATCTTGCAATTGCAACATATTTGTTAGTCAAAAAAATTTCTTTTAAAACAGGCTTGTAGACGACGAGTATTGTTCCTTTGATACATTGTATCCACGGCTTTTTGTGTTGCATCTGTGCAAAAAAATAAGTGGCCTTTACTAATTTGTCTCTTTTAACGTCATCATTTGTATCAATCTGGCTATAGATATTTTGCACATTATAGGTCGAAATGCCGATTGCTCGGCAGGATTTGCAGCTCTCACATGGGCTATGGGGATTTGAAGACGATCCAGGAGGCTGCGAGTTACCGCCGGTGCACCAAATCAAGAAGACACAGATCGCCAAGCAAGAATGGAAAAGGTTTGTGATCACATCTACAAACAGTGATATTACGTTTCACATCTTCATAGGACATAATTGCTAAACATTTTACAATTGAAATGTCAAATATTGCTTGTTTTTTACATTGGTGCTTTAGACTTGAAAATCGTAGACACTAAACATATAATTTAAAGGTTCAACGTTAAAAGGTAAAATAAGTAAATGAAGAGAGAATAGGTAACATTAAACAATGAACACTGTTGGTGTTTTCTCAAAGTTGTTACTGGAATAATTACGCAATTTTTGAACATCTAAAACACTGATGAGGGCCTTTATAGCCATACTTAATATGGTAACAACAAAAATCAGGTCAAAGCAGCCATGACCTTCACCGTATTGGACAAATTCGTTCAATTTATGCTTGCCGTCAGCGAAAAACCCAGATGCCTGAAGGAAACCGTAACGATCGTTGCGTTCTCCCTTGTCCAAAGGCAAAGAAGATCCGAATGACCCGAAGTCTTGAAGAATGATTGCAAAAAAAATCTGCATCTACAAGTTCCCAACGTTTTACCTTCTACGTGAACTACCAAAATGCACTGTTATCTAAGTAATATGGATTTCGTGCCAGTAGATTAACTACGGCGGCCTGCAGGATATTGATCAAGGAGATCGAAAAAACTTGGAAGTGCCCAGGTATTCCTTTTACGCTCAGCGTGCTAGACCTGATGGAAAGTACATTACCGGTAATTTGGGCGATAGAGTCACCAAAAGGGACGGACAAACGCAGACAACCGGGAAAAGGCTTTGATTAATTACGCGCGCATCAAACATTAATTTCTTTACATACCTTCTTTTAACCCTAACAACGACAGATAAATCTCTATTTGTGCACAGGTGTGAAATTATGGCCTTTATATTTAATTTGCGAGACACAAGGGTGACATGAATCAAAAGAAAACTGCATTTACAAAGTAAGACTGGGGGCCGGGGCAGATGTTATGCCGCTTAATTCAACGAGGCTATAAAACTCAGTCTTATAGCCTTATGGGATTATTGTCTAATTGCAAATTTGATTATTATGGTTATTAATGTTTACACTGGAGTTCGTTATGGAGGTTATTAAGTTATATATATATATATATATATATATACCTTTTAGGAAATGCAGATCTACATAAAAGCCATATGAAGATTTACACAAATAGCGTGAATAAATAAAGCTTCCATTATAAGGAGAAAATCAGAAATATGTCTTTTTCAAGTCTACGTAATTCAAGTGAATTAAGAACTTTACGGAAGTTTTTAACTGTTAATTTCTGCCAACTTGTACAGATACATCGCGGTAAAGGTACAACGCATATCTAAAAATCGCTATTGATCACCGATTCAATTGTAGGTTAATCGATATCCAACGTCACCTCGTGCTCACCCAGAGCCGTGAGTCGCATTCATCCTCTTCATCTGATAAGGAGCCTTTACGAAATATAAGCCACCATCGACGAGGCGCTGTTGGTGAGAGTAAACGTAACGACAAAGATAAATCCATTGGTAAGACCCCAGACGATAAAGACAAAAGTAAACGAAGACGAGTTCAGGTGAAAACCTCAACCGGATCTAGGCTACCTCTAAATAGAAACAGGTAATTTTTTGAGGTTACGTATTAGGTATATCATGACTGTTCAGGGAAATCTTCTTTGAAATTCAGAGCGGCTTATATTTCCGTAATTTGGTTTATTATTAGCTATTAATCCATTAGTTTGTATACTTAAGACTAGACCTACCGATACGTCCGGTTTACCCGTTTTTACCGTACTAGAAACGTCCGAGCTGCCCAATCACGGTATGTTTAGAGCTAAGGCACTTTAGCCATGATATACCGCATCAAAAGTATATTGATTCGAAGTACTCGAACCTTCGTCTCATAACGTATCACATGCAACTCGAATATTGAGCCTACAAAATCAAAATACTCAGAGTCATATCAACTCCTAAGCAAACGGAAGACATTTAATTTCTTAGTTCAAGGAGACGTTACGATTATCTGGATGATATAAAATCAGTGACATCCGTTTAGTTAGATCGATGAATCCACATGCCGCTCGCTGGTAAATCAACACTTATTCAGATTTCAAGCAGATCTAGCCTTGAAGAGTTCCCTGGTCAGTATTATTGACCAGGTAGACCAGTATAGAAAAATATATCGAGTACTTTTAGACTATGTGAACACATATGCCCGTATTCGTTCAGCGGGGGGTCGACAAACGTCTGATAAAGATGGCACGTCTTACTGTTCCACTCACATGATATTAAAATCTAGAAATATAACTGAAAAATGCAAACGGTGGAATGTGTAAGCAAGTAGCAAGCGATTACCAGTGTTACTTAACCCGTGGAAATCTAACATACAGTGAAAATAAACCGTTTAAGAACGGGTGACAGTAGTTCCCTTGACTATAGAAAGGCCGTCCAAGTGAAACAACTGGCAGACCTTGGTCTTGAGATAAATTTATAGCCATAGCACAGCTGGAATAAACGTTTGTTAGTTTTGTAACAGATGGCATGCCTTTTTAAGACATTTACATACGGAGCTTTTCTAAGCAAATTGTCAGCGCTTGACAGCGTGCATGTTTATGAACAATGCTTGCCAGACCAAATGAACATGAATTACATATAAATCTACTTCTATATCCGTTGACGATGTACACCGCCAGCTATTCAGCTACGTACAAGTTCTCAAGGCTATTTAGTCGCCGCTACACCTTTTAATTGTTATTCATTTTTTTATTGTTAATAGCAATAGCTCTGCTCTGCGAAGGATCGTACATAAACTCTTTGTATCATTGGTACATGACGATGATCAAGAGCTTAGCGTTTTGACACATCTTTACCTTTATCTGATCATAAATAGTTTCTTAATGCTTCGTATCTACTTCATTGCTGGTCCTATGAGCAGAAAACCGAGTACAGCTGTCGTCGCGGAAGAGGCTAAACTGAATCGCAAAACTTCAGTATCGTTACCGATTGTCATACGGGATAAAACCAACTGGACCGGCCATAGCCTTAACAGGAAAAGTTCCACTGCACCAGAGCTTGGTGCTGTAAAAGTACCGGCTGAAAATGTGGTTCACTCCGATACTAACACGATTAAAGGTGACGCATCCCCTGGAAAAGCAAAACACATAGGTCACCCGGAAAACGGGATTCGAGGGGAACAAAGCTTAGTACTTCATTACCTGGATACCCCACGTCCGCCAACAATCCTCCATATTGTGGACAGTGGATTTACCAGTAGCGGAAGTGGTAAGTGGAGTCATGATTATGCAATGGAGGCTTATTATATTGCACAAGATTAGCTTAATTTCAGCTTGAAGGGCTAGCTATGACAATCGTACTCGTACTAAGGTGTTAATACTTTTTCATATAAAATGTGCTTCATTCATGTTGAAGTTACTGTTCTGCTAAAGGCAGAATGTTTGAGCACCGCTACTGTTGAAACAGTCATAGCTTATCCGGGTCGCTGTGCTTTCATTAATTACAGTTGGAAGGTTATTTTAGAAGTTAGCAAGGGAGAGTGGTATAGTTTCTGATTTTTCAATTGCTTTTATTTTTAAACGTCGATTTATGTAGAGTTAAAGAATTTTATAGTATTTTATAAAGGAGTTCACGAAAGATGAAGCGCGCAGTGATAAGCAAAATATAATTATAAATCATCTAAGCAACAAAATCCTAATCGACCTTTAAGGGCCAATTTAAGATGAGTGAGTGCACCTCACTGTGTGTCTTTGCTGTTACAATAAATATATATAAAATTTCGGGCGTAGTATCAAGAACTCGCCAAACATGTCGTTGTTGTTGGCTTCCGTGATCAGCCGAAAGATTATTTAGTAACATGATTTTGATAAAATTCCTTTACCCTATTTTTTCGGCGTTTTCGATCGATTTGCCTTGGCGATACTGGCAACCTGATGCCAAAAGCCACGTTTGGATATTGGTTTTGTGTTAACGACTTGAGAGTTCGAATTCAAAGGGACGTCCTCACTTTCCTCACCGGCCTGCGAGTCGTCTGAAGTACAAGCTTCTTTCATGGGTGGGCGAGCCGCGATCAGAGCTTGTCGAGACTCTTTTAAGGCCTGACGCGTGACGGTCGCCCACTGGACGCCCGAACAGTCGGGTTGTGCCGAATGACCGGACGTCTCCGGCTCCTGGCCAGCCCCGCTGCTACTGGATACGAGGTCATCGCTATTACGTTTTTCTATCCAATGATCCCGGCTGCTCGTGACGTCCCGATCGCTGGACTGATCCTTGTCGCTTGACGGATCGCTAGTCGGGTCCCATTGCTTCGCTACCGAACCCCAGTCTTTGGCTATTCGAAAGTCTCTTACTGTAGTAAAATCTTTCATCGTACCAAAAACGTCACTGGATCGTTCTTTATCGCTTGAATGATCTCGATCACTCGACTGGTCCAATGCCCTTTCATGCCAAACCGTACTTTCAGGACTTAATTGCCCCGAGGGACTTTCCCTATTTTTGGGAGTTTCTACCCCTTGGGGAGGACATGTTTGCCCTTTGAGAGCCATTTTCCCTAAAACCGTTCCTGCTGTTTGATTTTTAGCACTCGCTTTGCCTTTGACTGCTATAACCCATTGCGCTCCTGCAGCTTTTTTTCCCTGCGAAAGACCTTTGACATATGATCCCTTATTTTGTGAAAGAACCGAAATATTGGAACGCATTACTCCCTTCGAAACTGATATTCGTTTAGCTGCGGCAATTTTTTTTGAAAGAAACACGTTTTTGATGGGAGTTGCTACCCCTTTGAAAAGCCAGAGTCTTTCTGGGTTTGACCATCCTCTTTGAGCCAGCTTCTGGATAACACCAAGTTTAGCCTCACCCTGCTTTTGAATTCCGCTTTTTGTTTTAGTCGGTGGTCGGCTCTTCGCTTTTACTGTAGGAGCAGGTCGCGACACTGACTCCAAGCTCGCTGCAACGACGGCACCGGCTAAAGTCTCAGGACTCACACGAGATTCGGAGATTGTCGGACTTCGCTGATCTCCAGCAGTTAACAGTGACTCGGGAGTTAGCGGAGTCTCAGGACTCGGTGTACTCGACGTTAGCTTCTGAACCCAGTCGCTGATCGATGTTTGGTGAGCTGACGATAATGCTGAGTTGATCTTATTTTTCGGGATCGGGCACGTAACCTTGCTTGTCAATTTCTTAATGCTTTTCCCTGAGCTTTCTTCTTTAGTACGCGGCTCCTCGATTATAGCGTCGTTAGCCGAAATCTCGTGGGCCATAGCATACTTCGACTCCTTGGACGACATTAGCAAGAAGCAAACAATTTTGCTAGTTCAATCAATTGAGAGTGTCAAGCTCTGCTAAAAAAGCAATATTTCCAACACCTCAAAGGCGACCCCTGAAATTTGGAGTACTCTCAGAATGTCATAAATTAGATTGTCAAGCCACGAACGTAAACCACGTTATCTCTTATGCAATACGTGAACATCAGGAAAGAATTTCGCAAGACAGTCGTTTCTATAAGCCGATTTTACAGAAACATCATAACAAAAACGATGTTTTTGTGGAAACGGCTTAGAAGATATATTCCGCTCAAAGCAAGAGTTTTTTAAATGGCTGAAAATATTATTGGCTCACCCTTTGCTATCCGACAGACATTTTATCAGTAAAGATAACTGCTAAACAAATGTGCATAGTGTTTCGGATAGAAAATTTTGTTTGAGAAAAAAAACATTGAAAAAATTATCCTTTAACCGTTAGTTAGATTTTGTGAGACGAATACGAGTTTAATGAAAACAGAAGAGATCTACTTTATATCGGGTATTTCCGTAGCAGCACAAAGCTTAGCTGGCCGTATACCTCCGTATATATAATAAAAAAAAACTGTATATGGACGCACAGCGTCCAGGGGAGTATTTATACTGAAACGTATTTTATGGAACTGATACGTACCTATCGTAATGGCGACCCGAGGACATATCACAATAATTAAGCTACAAGCAATAGAAATATATGCGTTAATTGAACGTTACGATCTTTGTGTAGAGGAATAGTTATTTTCCATAGGCCTGGTTAGTGTTTGTTCTACCTACTCTGTCCGAAATCAAAAGGGAGGTAATCCGACAGAAATTCACACGTATTACGTTTACAATTATAGCAATTATGTGCCAAAATTTTTCTATGAGGTACAAGGAAACGTCGCAGTCATGGGTAAGACGGTATTAGAAGTTTTCTCTTTACTTCGAAAGAAAATACAGATTCTTAACAGTGCTTCTGTGTGATCTTAGAATTACGAACACTGAGCAAATAGTAATCACGCACTTATGTAAGTGTAAGTATATAGAAGCCGTTACCCCAGCGTGCTGAAGCAAGATGAGAGATTGCACTTATTTGGTAAATGAAATATTTGAGAAGTGACGAGGTACGCCATCCTGACTAGCTTAATTTGCATCACCATCATTACAAACAAAAATGTTTTGTTTTGTTTTTTTCATAAAGATTAGAAATTAAATAGAGTTGTAAGATGTTTTCCTTGCCGATCGGTTGATTCAAAGATTGGTATTTCGATCTGTATGCCTCCTTCTGAATATGCAACCAAACGAAATGATGATGTAATTATAAAGCTATCTAAAAGCTTATCACAGTTTTTAGTTTTCAGAAGTTATTTTCCCTTAATCACTGCAAATGATCGAAGTAGAGCGACTACCTCTAATGAACCTCTTGTGTATACACTCGTATGTGGCGGCAAGTTAAATACGACTGGCAAATAGAAATGTATTCGTAATAAAAGATCGAATGGCGGAAATATACCTCTTGCTAAGAAGTAAAAGTGGACTCTTTTTCAGCTACTGCTAAGACAATGGTGCTATTCTATACTTTTTTTGGTACCCGATTGCTATTGTTTCTACCTCACAACTGAATTCGATCTCCTTTAAGCATTTCTTGAACCAGTTACTAATCGGCGCTTCAGCTCAGTATTGATCAGAGTTCACGGACCCCCAATCTAGTCGGGATATCAGTGTACTAAATAAATCGTCCAGTCGCGACACTTTAAAGCGGAAGTTATTAGGTTCAAGTTAGCTTTTACCAACTGATACAATGATTTGTCTAAGATACTTCTTTGAAGCAGGGACTTGCTTGTTGCGTAATAATAACATGTAACTCTATATCGACGCTTTGATTCAGATATGCAACACGGACGAAATATATTGATTATAAAAATTTCGGTCGATTTTTTAATAAATATTCTAAAATTTATGATTTTTTTTTATTTTAAGTAAGGAAAACTTGAGCCTCATAAGCAGTCGAGATATGGATAACTTGTAATTATGATTACGACTATGACAATGACGTTCTATGGGGGCAAAACGCGTCTCTTCTCAGAAAAAATTTTGGTACACCTTTCGACGGATCAGCAGGTCCCGCTTAAATCCAGCTCTTACTGACGGATGCACCCATTTCTTCCAATTCGAGCGCCTCGTAAGCCCAAATATTGTCACTTAAAACGGCGTATATTGGCCTATTGTTAGCAGCTTCCACAGAATAAAATGGGTTATCTGAAAAGTCTTCTCGGTTTAACCAATACTGATAAAGTGCAAATAAATAAATGGAGCACGTATTACAAGCTTCCTCACAAGAGATATGTACCGAAATGTGTACACTTGAATATGTTGTCAAAATCCAGTTGTGATGGATTATTGTAAAAAAGTATGGTTAAAACTAAGAGAAGAGCTGAATGTAGTACTTTGTGGATTGCGTATGGGTTAGCTGCACTAAAGGTTTTATCTTTAAATGTAAGAGATGCGTGCATGAAGATCAATTTCTGTTATAATTATTATTATGAGTTAACGTTGACATCATGTGAATTCACTCAGATCCAGCTGTTCCCAATTTTCGGGCAGTATCTGAAGCCGAAAGGATATAAGTTATGATTATATAGAAATTGATAAGTAAGTGTATCGCCCAACTTCCTCAGAAATATACTAAAAGATCTGCATGCAATTTTGGCAGCCTTAGCAGCCGACTCGTCCCTTAACCGATTTGTTTTGGAAAAGTTTGGGGGCACACACAAAGCTCATCGGTAGATAAACAGATTGCGTCTTAGCGTGCATCTTTCTGCTTCACATGACTAACATCTTCCCCTCAATTTTTATGATGTCGGTATCCTGAAATCCAGTTTGGAGGATTCAATAAATGCCTGTAGCCTCTTCATAAAGGTACTATGAAATGAAGAATATTTATATAAGGGATTAAACGTCACGAATGAATTTGAATGTCACATATGATTGCCCCTTTTGTAGAGACTTTTTAGTTAAATATAGATTTACCCTCATTCATACAAGCAATATCTTACTCTGATTTCCATTATGCACTTTTGCAGCTTCGGGGGGGGGGGGGGGAATTTAACTAAAATTTTAACTTTGTGCGTACCGTATGAAACCTGCATTGACGAACTTCGATCATGCTCAACCGTACCTTACCAAATATAAAATAGAAAGAAATTATACATTTTACAGCGATCATCGTCGTTTCTCGAGAGATTTATGTACAAAACGGTCAACCGGTAGTTGGTGTCCTTGCTAGCGGCTATTGTTGTTTTCGAAGGCATCTAAAAGTTCATTGGAAAAAAATATTATGCATAAATAATTCAGATATCTTTTACACTAGAAAAATTTGTCGCCTCGGAAATCTCTCTAAGATTTTTCTAAAATATTCTGTAGCTATTGCAACGTACTTTCGAGAAAGAGGCTCGTGCATTGTACTCATCGTTGCAAACGGACGAGACAAAGGACACTGTAAGAACGAGATTGTATTTGTAAACAACTGTTAGCAGGATAAATGTGTACAACACAACATCTGTTTTCAACAACAACGCTGACTAACAGTAACTTCATTTTGGAGCCACTTGACCTGCTACCTCTTATTCAATTATTGTTCTCATCGTAACTTGTGCCTCAACAGCTACTTTGCTATCTCAAAATATTCAATTTAAAATGGGCGACGACCCTTTGGAGTGTCTTTGCGTTTGTCTCTCGACCCAAATTCGATGAAGATAAGTCTTATAACTACCTTTTCTCCCATACTATTTCCTACTGTACCGTTTGTTTTCATTGTCGTATTGAATCAAGTTCTCAACTCTTTCGTTGAAACCAGAAACGAAACATCAGTCGAGATATCACGAAGCCCTTCATTGAGGTGCTTTATTGCTTTTCTTGCTATTATAATTTGAAAATCGCATTGCAGCTGAGCGATTAACTGTCATACGCCTGCCGGATTCGGTCGCATCCTGCATGACGTAAGGATGATACGGAATTTGCCGACACCTTGAAAAAGATAGAAGCTTTCGGGGTCTGGCTAATGCCTAGTTAATTAGCTATTTTGTTATCGACTGCCTTTATGTGATACGATCGAAGCAAGGTATTTGTTTGTGGACCACACCAGCTCGAGCGCTAGCAATAGCCCGATAGAAATCTGCGATGTACTGCTGAATTTGGAGATTTGAGCAACAATAACGGAGGAGGTGAAGGGACGAAACACTACGTGCCCGTAACTATGTGACACCGTGGTGGAAGGTTTCATGCTCAGCCCAAAGACAAGAAATTTACCCTTGGATAGCAGTGCGGCGATGAATGAAAATGTCTATTCATTTTGTTACTTCTCCCAGAGATTGTTCTTGCACTTTTCAGGTAATTCAGTTGTTTTAGTTTGTCTAACTCAGTAGTCTATGAAGGTTTAAAGGACATATCAGAAGAATAATACTCTTAGATCATTGATACTAACGATATCTATTTATTTTTAATAATTGATCTAGTGTATATTATTGGAGTGGAAAATTCAGATAAAATCGTAGCACTATATAGATATTTGTAGGACTCCACTGCAATTGTTGAAAAGGTTTATATATCTTCGTCAGTTGTATAGTCTAGCTATTATTTGATCGACGACTTTATTATTCATCGATGGTGATAGATAAATTGTAGGACAAATAATTACTCATACGTTGACACGCCATAGTTATACCACTTGATTATTGTATTTACTCTCTTGATCTCTCTGAATGCCTGTTTTTAAAATCACTTTTCAATGTTTAGCAAAGCTAGGTAATCATCATGAATGCGGTCTTCATTGGTTATAAAAGTTGCCATATAACAAATCGTAAGACCGTCTGCTTTGCGTCTTGTTTGAGGTGCATGTCCTCGCATATTTTCAAAGCACGTTCTCAAGAGGCGAGGATGGAATTCCCTTCACCCGCCATTTAGCTAATCTTGAATTGTTGCGCGCACCTGTCATGGCAGGTACTGGCCCCTAAGTCTCATAGATTCTTCGTTACCTTGCAAATCCGTAAGCCAAAGTTGAAGTTTGTTCTCAGGAGTGCACCGTCAGCTTAACGTACACTCATCTTT
This sequence comes from Varroa destructor, assembly GCF_002443255.2. Classification (NCBI taxonomy): domain Eukaryota; kingdom Metazoa; phylum Arthropoda; class Arachnida; order Mesostigmata; family Varroidae; genus Varroa; species Varroa destructor. The sequence continues at coordinate 16,808,931 of NW_019211460.1, forward strand.
CCCCCGACATCGTAACTTGCCGCTGCTTACGAATCAAGGAACAACGACTTTCCTTCAAATTAACACAGTATCTTATATTCTGCCAGCCGAATTTTTACTTTTAGACCATTAACGAAATTTATTACCATAGTAAAGTGATTATCTAGACATGCCAGACTGTGCATTCTTCTGCAGTTTTATCGTAAAGTTTGCACTGGATAGGACAAGAGTTCAACGTGATTTGGTGAGAAACTGAGCGGCGTATGAGCCGCCGTTCAAGGTCATATCGATCCCCATATCGTTGGTGACGTTCGAAAGCTGCCGAATCGACGACGACGGGACCTCGTAATGCACCTGTGTTTCTTGTTTGGTTCTGTAGGCAGTTGGGAAACTCAAGGTCTAGGTGAATTTTCGCTCTGTAAAGTTTATGTCCAGAAGAATTCAAAAAACACAATGCACGCAAAGATATGCTAGTGCAACAACAGCGAGAGTGAACAATTTGAAATTATGCGAATCTTTGGCTTTTTCATTTCCTTTATTGAACACGCTTACGTTGACGTGTGGTTCAGTGGAGAATGCAGGTCGCGCTGAAAGGAACCTACTGTATCTATTTGAAACTGTAATTGACCGTTAGTCGCTTGCGGAGAAAATCGTCGTTTTTTCGCGGCTCTGATATGTTTTTGAAAGGTATCCTTTGGAGGAAGACGCTAAATTAAGAAGATTCAATGGTTGGACGCATGAAAACATGTACGTCCTTGGCAATAAAGCTGGAAACGAATCAGCGTCGACGTGCGTCGGTTACTCAGGTCAGCGATAACTCTGTTAAAAAATGTATTGTAAAAAAGGAAAAAGAGAAGAAAACAGGGGGCGGTACCGGTCAGCGTCATGTGGAGTGGAGAGACGACCATAAGAATAAAGAGTCTGAAGCGAAAGTGAAGTCAGAACGGACTCCCATGGCTAAAGGTGAAAAGTGCAACCAATTGAACCAGCTGACGACAAGCAACTCATTCCTTGAACGAATATTAGGATGCTGTATAAATTTTGAATCGTTTCTTTGTTATTCTTTTGTACCTATTTGCGTAGTACAATGTGTAAATACGTGACGGAAAGTATTTTCCTAGAAAAGCGATAAGTTTCAGTTTCCTGGTAGAAATGCACCATCGTTACCGATCTGTTCTTCGATTTTCTTTGAATTAGGTTAGGTTTACCATGAAATACATAATAATACATTAGGTGGAGTAGATGAACAAGTATTAGGGCCAGGTGAGGGAAGCGGACAGATGGTAAAAGTAGAGATTTCAAGCCCATCCTTTTTGTCACTAAGGTTACATAGTATTAAAGTAAAATTAGTTCCAAATGTGTGAGTTGTCCTTATAAGTGAAATTACTCTGCGTGTTTTTGACACCAACATCACTCAATGAGCCTCATACGCAACAATCTATGAAATCTACGTACGTATATAATGAGGTATTGGTTAATGTTAGGCAAGTTTCGTTTCGATCAATGAATAAGGAAAGCTTTTCACTCTCTCCATATATTCTCGCACTTTATATAAGAAAGCCAATAGGATTTCCGTTCAGTTATCATAGGCAACGGTAATAATAGGCATCTTTTGGCACATTTCCTTTTGAACAGCGTAGCCAGCCTTACCTTTTGTTGTTGTAGAAAACGAAAAGCGCACGATGCTGCGCAGTGCCGAAATGATGGAAACGCTGAATATCCTCCTTCAACGAAGGTTTCAAGACAATAACCAAGCAAGCCAATCAGACAACCTATCCGGGTCATCTGCTAGATCAACACCAATTCCACAGGAGTATATTAGTAACGTGAGTATTTGAATGTCTATGATCGAAATACAGCTTCTAAATTATATTTATGCACAACGTTCTAATAATTATCCTCACCAGTAAGTATGAAAACGCATACCAGATAAGATTATAATTGCGGTCCACTTCTCGTGATTTCAAAAACGTCTTGGCTAACCGAAGGTGCCTTTAGGATCTATCTGTTGCCGTCTGCACCGGTCTCCAAACGGCTCTTCAATGACGCTTGCGGGCAGTTCATCTTCTGATTTATTTATTCCAACATTTTCTATTCATGTTTCTATACTGCTCCTTTCGTCCGATGATCGGTGTACTTTGTTATGCAAATCACAAACATACCTTATTTTTTTTCTATCACGTCGATTGATGCAGTTAAACGAGAAAAAATTGCAATTACTTAATCGTCTCCAGTACTCACTGCGTGCACTAATGCACGATCGGTGCGTGCTAATTATTAAACGGGAGGCCTTGACCAGATTGGAAATCTCCGCAAAATTACTCGATCACATTCGTCGACTAGTCGTCGAGCAACACGCTGAAATGAAGCGTCTTATGGATAGCGGACCAAAGTCTGTGTCGGTTGATGAGGTTCGCCGGCTTGTCATGGCTGATGGAGAGCATAGTGAAGATCAAAACGAAGAAGACTCAAAAAAGAGCAGACGTCAAGAAAAGACACTTTTAGAGGAAAGCGCAAGGTTACCTAGAATTCTGGAACTTCTCAACGAAGTGTCGATTGCTTCGCATTGGCTTCGACGGTGAGTAACTGATGGTGATTTTTTTACGTTGAAAATAAACACAATCAGAAACGTTACTGTTTACGTGGTATGGATACACATGTACACATGTATGCACGTTACCTTAAAATATTTTCGGTAATTTCTATAAATGTATACAAATGTATACTTGGGCAACGCATCAACCTATGGATCCCTGTATACATACATTGATTAACTGCGTTAATAGAGGTACGCTAATTAACTTATTAGATGATGATATTAAGTCATTGTCTTTGTGGCGTTATTATAGCTACATCCGTCAGATGGTGGAGTCATTTCACACAATGATCCCATCGTCTGTCGATCCGCTGCTCCTGTCAACGCATCGCCAACTGAATCAAAGCTCTGAGGTGGCATTCACATTTGTCTCCGCCGCGCTCCATTCAAAGCTCCGCTTGCTCGCGCGCCTTGACCCTTCGGACATTGATCAAGATCTCCTTCAAGCAATGTTCGCGCAGTGCCAAATCTTCAACAAGATCCTCGAGTTCAGCGGGGTACAAACCCACTCGGTAAAGCCATTAAAAGTTGCTGATGTGATGGAGCGTCTTGGTCGTGAGCAGGGAAGACTTGCGGCGGTGCGCGCAATGGCGGGTGTCTGTCGTACGGCTCGTACACGGGTTGAAGCCGTAGCGGGAAAAGACGACAGTAAGTGCCTGTTCAAAACCGTTTTTCGAATCAAGAAAAAAGAAGCGTTAATCTTTGTTTTTTTTTTACACTGTGTTGTTTTTCTTTCTATATTTCTACTAACAGGTGAGATTAAATAAAAAAAATTGCACACATTTCTGTTACAATATATCCCTTTGTGATCAAGTTTACATCTGCTGGATATAATTTCCCTAAGATCTATTTCGTTTAGTAATGTTCATGCTAAATGTTTGAGCATCTATCCTGTTACACGATATTGCACGGAGGTGGCAACAAAGTGTCTCTTCGGGAGAACCTTGAATTTGAGTGGATTCCTGGTGACACTGGAAGCGCGGACCGGCCCGAACCATTACGAAAAGACCGGGAAGCCTTAGCCGGAGAAACGTCTGACTATTTTTCGGATTATTCGAACGGCACGAACAATGGCGCATTAAAAATCTACAGCGCTGACGTTGGCCCTTCTAACAATAATGGGAGCATCACCAATGTGCCAGCAACCGGAAAAAGTGAGCATTGTATAAACTGTTCGAAAAAAAGACCCATAAAAATTTGTTACGAATTAGCTCCGTTTAAATATCCGTATCCTCGACATAAAGAGTTTGTATTGTCTGTACAAAACGCAAAATTCGATCCGGAGACCGTTCGTTGATTAGATTCATCCTGAGAAACAATGCCTGGCTACGATCTCCCTGTGCTGTTTACTGTAATCAACTTATTCGCTGTTTTTCTGATCGAAGAAAACAAAAATGGCACTCCATCTTTGTGCGCGGCTGTCGACTCAGCAGTTGGCAGTGCCCAAAGCCTTCTAATTCGGAGCAACTTTGTAGCAACGGCAATGTCGGTACATGAAGCCGAACCAGGAACCCACGCCCGCCACGGACAGGGTACTGGTAAAAGACAACGCTGGTTTAAACCGACAGCAGAGCATGCTATGTATACTAGTATAATGCAGGTGAGAAGAAATATAAATAGACGATTTTTATAACTTTTGATAACATCAAAACGCTATATGTACATAAATATACCAATATTATGCTATCTCGGTTAAGCCAAATATGTTTAGGCAAATTCAGTTTTATTGACACGTTTCTTCTACTACGTTGTAGACGATAGCTACAGTCTTTTGGGAAGCGTATTGGTCGTCGTTTGCGGTTCGTGCACTCGAAAGTGTTGTGGTTCCTATTGCGAGTCCGGCAAACATAGCTAGTGGGACTAATCCCCTATTTAGCCTGCTTGGCGTGGATGTACACGTTAAGACGGTAGTTCTATCGCTTGTAGATTACGCTAAGGATATACATGCGCCGGGTACGTACCTGCATTATTAATTTTCGAATTAGCAGTGCTAAAGATAGTCCTCTAGTTACAAAAGGTTGAGAAGTTAACAAGTTGCCTCTTATTAGTCGTGATTATAATAGGCCCACATATCGACTACCGACCCTGTCAGGTTCTAAGAATTGCTTATTTGAATTCGATTGTGACGCGTATTTGCGTTGTTTTTTTTTTGACAGTCCTATGCATACATCTTGTATGTTATAAAGCAAAGTCTTGACAAGATCTTGGTTTTATTGTTGCAGAGTATTCAATATACAGAAAGCAAAAAGGGAAACAACTCAGGTAAACCATGTTGATCTTTATGCAGTCACTGTTCTTGAGGTTGATCAGGCATAAATACGGGTAATTTAGGAGAGAATAACCAAATTCATAATTTTTCAGATCTCGATGAGGACGCACTCAATGCCATTATGAAAATTTACCAGGAGATTTACTTCTTGGTGGCGACAAGTTGCTGGAGAAAAGGTTTTACTATTTCTTCTGCTGAAGTAATACAAAAATACCGTCTAAAATAAATTTCACTTTACTGAAAATTATTACGTAATGTAGAAAACATAGCTATCATATTTTATCCTCATTATATCTAAAATAGTCCAAATTTTCCATCGATCAACATTGTTGACGTCATTTTCGAAATAGTCTTGAGTAACAATATAATAGTGTCTCACTTTGTAATATACGAAAACCGCAATAACAACTCTAGAACTAAATCTGAGTATTCATTTTTTTTTTTTCTAATATCTTATGTAGACATGAGCCTGGCAACAATTTCCTATGCGCTTCGTCGCAGCAAGTTCGTGCCGATTGCAGGAGGTCGAGTCGGAACAGATGCGGGAAGGCATCTATTTAGGGCACTTGAACCCCTTCTCGGTTACCTGGTCTCTTGTCCACAGGACAACGCCCGTTCACATAACGTCGTGCACCAGGTTATTGGTGCGTATGTTCACCTCTCCTGTATCAAACTTATGCATTGTTTTCTCTAATTTTCATATACGCAAAACGCTTTTTTATTCCTCTGTTCCAGTGTTACTTGACTGATGCATTAGGCGAATATGTTTTAATTTTATTATATAGAAATTCAAAATCAAATGATTTATCCGTATAATAGAGACCATACATCTACTTGAATGGCTTGATATTATTACAGTGGGTTTAACATGCGTGATTAAGGTAAACTGCCTACGATCTAATTTTTTCCCAAACCCTGACTAAAATAAAATTGAAAAGACGATTTTCAATAGGACAAAGCCGAGACAAATAACCTTCATAGGTATTTCCACGAAAATCAATGCACGATAAAATGCGGAACAATACTGATCGTTTTTGTTTCTTCTCCTTACTTGCTTTATACCTCTCACCAAAGTAAAAGCACTCTCAATTCCATGCCGATATTATTTATGTATCTCTGTCATTCGAACGTCAAGTACGGCAATCTGTCACGGACACGCTGCAACTGGCCATCCAGTGGTTGGAGGATCGGCAGATGTTTTCATCTTCATGGGATCCATACCAATACCTGGTAATGGGCTGTTCAGATCTTGCCCGAATGCGGTATCTGCTTGTGCGCTGCAACATGAGTCAGGCGTCTGCAGCATCCACGGCAGTTACGCTAAATACAGCTCTCCGCAAGGAAAGTTTCCTCTCCAGGAGATTGCCGCCGTCGCATTTCGCAAATTGGGTTTTTGTCAAGGATGTTGACAGGAGATATCAGCAAACGGTCACCTTTTTTATGGTAATTAAGTGTCTTAATTCAGGCCATCCAGTGTCGATTGCCATCGTTCTATAGTACTAAAACAGCTTTTTTGCTAAATTTCAACCGTTTCGAGTAACGGCCTAACATTCCGAATCACATGTGGCCTTGTACCATTGACACTGTGGTTAATATTGCAGCACGTATATTTTTGGATTTAGCTGTAGTCTTAACAATCTTTAGTTTACTTTAATTTGGTACTGCTTCTAAACTTTCATAGGCGTTTCCAATGGTTGAAGTCAGTTAGTTTCAGGAGACCAGAGGAGGCCGCCTAGCACAGAGAACGAATACTCTACTATATTTCGGCTGCATAATTCTAAGAATATGAGTCCACAATGTTTATTGGTAGAAGCCGGCATGCTAATCGAGTGTCTTGATTTCGCACTTGTCGTCTTATGCTATGTGAGGGCTTATGAAGAGATTTGAGGGCTTTTTTTTGGAACGTGCATGCATTTATGTTTCTCTTTCAGAGCTTGGAACAGATTCAGCTCCGGCAGTACGAGGCCAACTGCAAAATGATGTGCGCCGAATACTTTGCCACAAATCTTCCGCCTAACAAGTATTTTCGTCGCAAAAAAATAGGTTGGTAAATTGAGTCTGGTAATAGATTATTTAGAAAATATATGAGTCTTAGTTGCATCATCATTTCCTTATCTGACACCGAGCTTGATATTGGGTTATTTTATGATTCAACTTCACCTTACCAACCGCCGAAACGATATTTAATTTCTGCAACGCAGGCAGAACCAGAATGGTTTCTGTATTGCATAACATCGAATATAAGTTTATTGCTATCTACCAAATAATGTTCGTGTAAATGCCCTCGATCGAAAACAGCTATTCAAGTTCCTCAATGCGAGCAGTTAAATAACTCTTTCCTACTAATCAAATTAAGTGCAGTTACACAGCAGGTGCTATTGTGAACGCAGCCAAACGAATCTAACAATTTGAATTATTGCCGAATACGGTGATGCTATCGACAGAGGCGGGTCACGAGATCGACTATATGACTCCATTACTTCAGTACCTTGTCGTACCAACAATGAAGGCAGTTGAAAACTACAGCGAACTGGTACAAGAAGAGGTCATGAAATTCTGCTCGACGAGTCTTGTAGATGCCTGGAAGAACGCTATTCAGAACAAGATGCTCATGTTCAGGTTGGTTTCGAATTTGGCAAAAGCCGGTATAAAACACTCAAAGATGGTGACGAAATCAATCAGCTTCCTGTACAACGAAAACGAGACGTAATCTTCTGAGCATATGGGAAAATAAACTAATAAATTTTAGCTCTGGACGACAAGTCTACACTGTACGTTTATAAAAAGGCGTCGCTGGAAAACAAGCTTCTAGTTATTATGCCACTCACTCAGCCACATTTGACCAGGCGAGGCACGGTAATCGAGCCTAGAAGTCACATATTGACCTTATATTTCTAGGTGGTAATGTTATAGAGTTACATATATCGGTACGTTCTGTTTATTGTCAAGCTTGACAAAAACAATGCACAGCGTCTGCACGCCAAGTAAAAAATAGGCGCGATTTGCGAAACAATGCTTCGGTCGAACTCTTATCAGAGTTTTTTGTGGTAACCTATGATCGTTGGTCTCTCAACAAACCTGCGTTTTTGCAGTCGCGTAAACTTGGGTTCATGTTTCAAGGCGTTGAAGGTGAGCTAAAATTGAAATCAGCTTCCCACCTTTAAGCTCATTCAGGATATTTAATAATAGTAGTAACAATAATAATTTCACGGCAAAATATTTTTCCATTTCACTGTACTTCGAATCAATGACAAGAACGCTATAAGGAAACGTCACGTCAAAGTATGACTTCCATCTATTAGCGTCACTAGCACTAGGTAAAAATGTCATTATAATCCAGCTTTAACTATCGTCAGTCGCTGAAAACCGCATCGGTTTGGCTCCGCTGATGACGACGGGTTCTCAGTGGAGCACATATCCACTTTTTTGTGGCGTTATTTTTTTGATAACTATTCATAAACGCTTTCCTTGTTTTTAACATGCGTTTAGCCGTCCTCGTGGCTGATGTTAAATTGGTAGTCGCATTTTATGAGAATAATAATTATTATTATACGCTTGGTCTATATGTAGTATTCGTAAATACAAAACCTTTTTTAACATAAAATGATTTATAACTTTTTCTACCTGCCAATTTCCTTGGATAGAACTAAATATAATTATATTTCAGCCATTTGACTAAAAAATTACAACTTTTAAGTACTAATGAATGTAGAAGAACATTTTATTGTAATAGCTGAGACAAACCTTGTTTTCGTTTTTTCATTGTATATCAATCTCCACAAAATGATATCAATTGCCAAAATGCTACATTGATGTGATCGAGCTAAAGCCAAAGACATATGTTAAAATTATGAGAAAAATGATTCAGCGAGTGAGCAAACTAGGTCGTACTATAGCCGCACAATGTCAGCCTTGTTTCACTGGTTCAATTATGTTTTATTGAATATACCTTTGATATTAGATCAACGATAGGTATACTTATTTATGATATTTTACCTTTTTTTCATGTTGCTTACAATGCGCGTCGCACTAGCGATCCTACTTGCCGTCGTATAGGTCTCCGATTCTGCGTATGTGCCACTTATATCTTGAGAAAGTACTTGATTGACTTATGTATGTTTAGTATGTAAATAACACAGACGTCCAATGTCAATTCAATGGCTCCAAAATGTTAGCTAGCTTGAAGGTTACATTTTTACGCTGCTTTTACAATAGATATGTAGAAATCGTCTATTACAAGGTCAACTCGCCTGAAACGGAGACAGGCTCAGTTAACGCGTAAAGTTTAATCGACATTTCCCGCGTCGTGTAGAGCCGCCCGGCTTGTGAGTCCACACATTGGCTGCACGAAAGATCAAATGACGACAAGAATGCATCCATCCATTCAAAACAATTTTGCCGCATACATCATATGTGCGTTCGAAAACGTTGTTTCTAACGCTGGTGAATATTTGGCTTCTGATAGTCGTTCTCTATTGGTTGCTTGAGTCTGGCATAGCAGTCGTAGTAGCGCACATTGTCACAGTGGGAAATAGTTGTGCGTTATTTCAAATGAGAGACATCGTAGCGATTGTCGTGTGATGGAAATTTCGCGCTGGACTTGAGCTGACAGTACTGGAGTTATGTGTGCCTTTGACGTACATACTAGCTAGCTTCGTCTGGATGGGCAGCTGTATAAGTGTACAGCTCTGTCTTTTGTCTTTGTCACATTACAACTAGGTGGATTCGAGTTGTACAACAGGCGCCAGGATGCGACCTCCAGAGCAACCGGACAATGGAACAGCTGCAATGGCAGTTGCTGAGACTGCGAACTCACTGAGTAATGGGCACTCTTCCCATTATGCTCTCAGTGATCAGAGGCCGACAGCTCTGCCCGTCATCCAACGCAAATGGGATATAGTACGGCACATCAGATCCAGGCCGACGTCTATTATCGTCTCGCAGACGGCATCAGGCAAGACAACAGAGATTCCGAAGTTCCTTTACGAGAGTGGTTTTTGCAGCAAACATCAAGACGGCGCAGGGATCTGCATAACCCAACCGCGCAGAGTAGCGGCTACCAGCGTGGCACGGTATGTGGCCAGAATGATGAGGTGTCAGCTGGGTACCCGGGTCGGCTATTCTGTACGATTCGACGATATGTCGTCGCCGGCGACACGAATCAAATACGTCACCGACGGTATGCTACTGAGGGAAATTGTGGATGATCCACAGCTAACAAAGTACTCGGTTGTAATTTTAGACGAAGCCCACGAACGCACTATTAACAATGATGTCCTATGCTCTTTACTGCGCGACCTCCAAAAGAAACGGCAGGGAATGGGTCGGCCTCTTAAGATAGTTATTATGTCGGCCACCGTCAATCCAGAGGTATACTTGAAATTTTTTGAGATAGGCTTTGACTGCGTCATCTCTCTTCAGGGCCGACAACATCAAGTTGGAATCAATTACACAACAAGTGTTCAGGATGATTATGTACATGCGGCGCTAATGACCGTACTCAAAATTGTTCAAGAAAAGGAGGCAGGTGATATTCTGGTTTTCTGTACAGGCCAAGAAGAAATAGAGTCGATGGTACGAAGTGCAAATGAGGTAGCTCAGGAACTTAGTCAAGACATCAAAGCGATGCCACTGTATTCAGCGTTACCTCAAGCCATTCAGGAACGTTGTCTGACACCATCGCCACCGGGCGTGCGCAAAATTATATTTGCAACGAATATTGCCGAAACATCGATCACCATCCCGGGGGTCAAGTTTGTAGTTGATACATGCCGAGCGAAATGCCGACAATACAATCCCGCCACAGGTATGGAATTGCTCCGCGTGGAGAAGATTTCACAGGCACAGGCTTGGCAACGCTCGGGTCGAGCAGGTCGAGTTAGCGATGGCGAATGTTATCGTCTGCTAACCACTGGCGAATTTACAGCACTCAGGCCGTTTCCCATCGCTGAAATTCGACGATGCGCTCTCTCCACTGTCATTATGAGTATCCTTGCCCTTCGAATCGATATACGTACCTTTGATTGGCTAGAAAGTCCAGCAGATGAAGCTATCAAACAGGCGCTACACACGTTAAAACTTCTGGGGGCTACGGAAATTGAGGAAGAATCCGGTCAGGTCGCCCTTAACTCATTGGGTTCAATGATGCGCCGCTTTCCTTTGGAGCCGACGTACAGTCGGTGCATTTTCGGGGCGAAAATGCTAACTTGTGTTGAACCCATGGTGACGATAGTTGCGGTGCTCAGCGCTGACGGTTCGCCTATCGCGAGCATTGGCGGTGCCGGCGCCGCTGCTGGAGAGGATGATGGTGCAGGAGGTAGTGGCGGTCACGGCACGGCGATACGGCAGTTTGGCACAAACGAGGGTGACCTAATTATGTATCTGAACATGTACACCAAGTTCAATCAAGTCGGCGGCAATAAGGAGTGGTGCGACGCAAACGCTGTCAACCGGAAGACGTTGAATAACGTAAAGAGTATTCGCGAACAGTTGCGCAACGTCTGTGGTCAAATGAGTTTATCACTGTCAAAATCGACGAATGACAACATCCGAAAAGCGCTCGTTACAGGTCTGTTCCGCAACGTGGCATACCGCGTCAAGGCAAATCAATATCGGGCACTCGAATCGAAACGGGACGTCGTAATACATCCATCGTCTTGTATGTTTCGCCAAAATCCCGAAGTTGTCATCTTTACTGAGCTTGTTAAGACGACGAAGTGCTACATACGAAATGTGACCCCGATTGATCCAACATGGTATAACGAGCTAGCGCCCAATGAGTACGCCCGGCGATTTGTCATTCCGTCAAGCGTAGATCAATGAACCTTGTCTATTGTAACAATCAAAAATCTATGTGATACCCTCCACATATATGAGATGAATACATAGAGATTTGTCGGAGTGGCGAAACAAGTCTCTATAACGTGTAAACTGCCCACAGATCGCAAGAACTGCAATATGATGAGAACAGATGATGGCGTTTACGGGAAAGGGCGAAATGGCCCCCTAGCGAAGCGCTCTACAACCGATTCGCTGCAGTTTCTAATAACGTCGACGTAAGAAAAGGGCTAAAAGTTTAAACTTATCATCCATCTGTGTAATATAATGTATGTTCCATGGGGAGATACGTATGATTTCAAAACACTGCTACAATATCTGCATTTTTTACTGGGCTTGCCCGCCATTATCTTTTTTTTGTCATGTATCAAAGATACTGCAATTATTTTGGATGTATTCACTTCAGTATATCTGTAAATACTTATATGATTATAGAGGAACTAGCAAAATAACAATAATAAATTTGTATTTTTCAATTTAACAAGTCTGTGCGTGTTTCTTTTTGTTAATAACTAGAGAATCAATAATAATATCAGTAGTAAAGTGTGGTTGATTCATCCCGGTACTGTTCCAGCGAACAGTATAGTAAATATGCTTAGTCATAACATGCGCAAGATAGTGTACTACCACTAAATATAATATGAATTCATTCATATCGGTTTCATTGTTTAGAATACCATTACTATATGAATCAATACAAGTCAGCCTATGTAGATTGGCTTTTATTCCGTTCGGTTGTCAATATCAACCCATACAGTTTACACTTGTTCATCGTAGTAATGGATATTGGCAGTTTGCCGTGTCACCTGCTTTCTAATGTCCTGCTATCGCCTTCCGTCTTTATTCACTCCTCAGCGCTACTTATCTGATATTGTGATAGCCGAAATGGATCATACTACCATGACACATCATTTTCTACTATACCCAAATCTAACGCATAGTACATCAATACTTGCTCGTCGAAAATTACTAACAATATCTGTTTCGTGTTTTTTTTAATCTACCATTTTATGCCAAGTAGTTATGTAGGCGCATCGCAGCTACACGCGGACATTTCAAAGACAAAACACCTTATTACGGAATCCTGCCTTAGCCGTCGGGCGAAGGAAGCCTGCATTCCAGTCTTCAATAACTTCGCTGCCATCGCTGCGTTCTTGATGGAAGAGCCTCGACTTGTGGAAGGAGCTCACGAAGGACTTAATGTGGGACTCAGGCTGTCACACTCTTCAAGGTCTAATCGCATTGCGCCGACTAAAAGCGCACAGCCCATCGCATATGGTACGTATACTGTCGTCTGTCCTTGGGTGCTCGCTATCATGTTTCATTTACAGTGTTGCATACTATGTCCTGTTTTTATCATGGATGGAGAGCAAAAGTAGGTTCACAGATTAAAAAACTAAACTTGCGTTTGTAGCTGAAGTCAGACATAATAGGCTTACGCTCGAGGCCAACATGGGAGACAAGACAAATAACAGCTGTGTGTTGCAAAAAAAAATATTCAAAATTATATGTCTATATTTTACACTGATGTATTGCTAGACATTTTATTGAGTTAAGCATTGAGCTCAGCACTAAAATTATTAACTGAAGTAATTTGCAGTTCTTTGTTACGATTCAACTTTGACCGAACTCACTTATGTATAATCTTTGTTTGCCAAGGCGGCTAAGTATTATTCCATTTATTAATGTATCAAGTATACTAAAAATTGGTCTTAATTGTTGTACATTTCAATGAATAGCCGATTTTGCGGTCAAGTTATTTCTAGAAATAGTATTGCGCCGTGCAAGCAATTAGGGCATCATGTGTTGAACGCCTAAGAATAAAGCCGTTTTGTATTTAAGGTTAAAATGAAAATCTATACTAATGTGTAAACTGTAATGGCATGAAGCTTCAACCGCAACTACACCTTGAAATATTAGACGAAATTAAAGACTACATAGGCGAAACGTGTCATAAATGCCTCAATAATGATATGGTTTTTCTGCACCATTGACGTAGCATTTTAACAATCGTTGCTTCTGCATATTTAATTTTTTGAATACTTTTTAATAAACTCTATGTATTTTCCTGATGAGGAATGACGAATGATTCACTAAAGATTCTATCACGTGAATACCTTTTTTATCTCCTTTCTTCTATGTTTATTTACAGACCCTCCTGGTTTAGAAGATTCCCAACAAGCGACAGCAGTCGTAGACCGTCGACGTTGGGCAAAACACAAACTGAAACCAATGAACCTTTGCTTTTGCTGAACTAGAAGATCTCATTGTATGCTGTAGTGTCGATTGCGACTAGCATTGAACAAACGATTATTTGAGGAGATTGAAATAAGCTTACAGCTTATAATTTTTTTTAAGCTTATAATTTTCCAGTATAAACTGTAAAACTTTTGAGCTGCGTGTCATGCCGTCGCTGCAAATACGCACGTACGAATTATGATTGAACTATCATGTCGAAAACATTCAATTATGACATTTAACTGCGAATATGTAATTACAAATGATCGGTTTTCATCTGATGTTTGCCAAATCAAGTTTTAGTTACTGTGCCTTGTACAGTCTGGTGCTGCTCACATCAGGTCAGTGTAATGGTATTTTCGATAATAGATAACTAGCAGTCAAGGGGAGCCATTTGAACACTGTAGTTAGTCTAGCACTATAAAAAAAAAGTATTTAGTCGAATGGTTAGTCAACAAATCACTGCAAAGAAGTAATGTGAAGAGACGAAGCTCGAAGGGAAGATGTAGGATGCCGACACTGCCATGTAGACTGGGCCATTCGTTGTACAAATGACCAAAGCAGAATTTATGCGTGAGTTAGAACAGATGCCACATTGTAGTAGCTGTATATATGATATATAATAGAAAAACTCTAGACTTACATAAGTAGCCATGAAGACGACAGAGAGAGGGAGGATTCACCCATTTGAAAAGAAGGATCATGTGGCTTCAAGCTAAGGTCTCTGTTGTGAAAAGCGGATTGAAGTAAAATTATATCTAAAGAAATATATCATGGACAGAAAAAGGTCAGGATGGTCAGGATTAACTCTGCCACAAACAATGTTTACCGGGGGAAGTGGCCACGACGCACAAAAATATAAAAAAAAATTGAAATAAGGTCAAACATCCTCACGGCGATTCGGGCCTATGCCTCAATGAACAGAGTCCCCGTAACCAGTCATAGCTATGTATTTGCTTAAAGGTGTACACACAGACCCATGTAATATAATCGTAGTACTATATAAATGTCCCCAGTTCAGATAGCATTGGAACTCCGTCAGTAAATTAAATAGTACAATAGCGGGTCATATGGAGTTAACCAATGAAGGCTGTGATCTGAGTGTTGGTTACATCAATAATTATTCTGAAGTAACGTGAGGGAGTCCAGAATAAACGTGTGTCCTAAAACGTACAATCTAGAGAGCCAACTTCTTTCTGTACAGAAGTGTAAGATATAGTCGATTATGGTTACTAAGTATCTAGTAGTAAAGACTGTACTCGGTTGAGGGTTGACATATTATTAAATTGAAACGGTGCTTTTTTTTTAAAAAAAGCCGCTTTTTCTAATTTTTTATTTATTTCTGATATACCGTTTGAAATGCTCTTTCTGCTCCATCAGTGCGCTGTAATGGTATTGTGTTTTAAGTGCAGTTTTCAGTTTTTAAAGGAACTCTTTAAAGATGGACCTTCCATTTTTGACACCTTCTGCATTAGGCGTTTTATCGAGGTCCAAACGCTGTCCTCTGTATTGTATCGACGTTAAGCATAGGATTCGAAACCTGGAGGATGTCCTTGCTGCAGCCGATCATCTGAGGTTGTGGAAAGCCGTCTGAAGGCACTTTTAAAGAAAGACGGCCAGCAAAGACAAGACCTTGTCGTGTTGTGTGGCTGCAGCCATATGACTGAAGTTAGCACTTCAGGTCCCTTGACTTTACACAGAAATTTGAAACATGGAAGCCTCACGAATTTTCTGAGTTAACCATGCGATTAAAATTCAGCGTTGCATTGTAACATCTCTTTGGGTATCGAACGGCATGCCACAATATCGATTTGTGCATAAAATCGTCACCGGTGAGGAAAAATGGTGTTTGTACACCAACCTGAACTGAAAATGAATGTGAGCAGTTTTAAGATCCCTGAGTTAAGGCTTAAGGATCACCAGATCTTCATCTAAAAACAGTTCTGCTTTGAGTTCAGCGAAACTATGAGGGCTGAACTCATTGGAAATTGCCTTTTAAGAATTACACAGTTGATTGCCCCTTCTATTTGTCGTAGTTGCATCAAGTCAATCAGTCTATTCAGAAGAAAACCTCCGACCAACAAAGCCAGATCATCCTTCTCCATGACAACATGAGGCTGCACGCGGTGAGTATCGCCAGAACTACCCCCATGATTTTGAGTAGGTTTTCTTGGGATTTGAATATTCTTTAAAGTTTACACCAATGGATTTTCACCGTTTTCATTTACTGAGCAATCACTTTCTTAGTCTTCCCTTGACACAAGTCAACAACTCTTAGAAAACTTAGAAAATTAAATGAAACTCGGCACCTTCTGGTGAGACGATTTACATCATTTCACATCACATCGTCAACATGACGGAAGATGCATAACATAATAATATTATGACGGGAATGGAAAACGTGGTGTTTTCTATGCAGCAAAAGAAGCGCGGTATTTTTTTTCCTTAATCTAACACTGATGCCAGTTTTATTCTTACGCGAATCATATGTTCCTCTCACCTGACAAATTTCCATTCGGTGTAATCAATTTTGCAATTAATCGCATCTTATTCCGGAACCTAATACGCCATATACATATATAACTTTGTATAGTTGGCGCGTTTAGGTTTAAAGCTGTCAAATGCATCATGCAATTTTTAAAGGTTTAGAGAATCTTTGAATTTCATGAAATCTTTGAAATGGTCTATGAAATAATTTGATTAACCAGCTTGGCGGGAAATACGATTGGTGTGCAAGTGTTGTCGAAATCTCTATGATATGTTCATTTATCTGGAAATCAAATCGATAATTAATCATTAAATATAACAATGATAATAATAATAATAATAATAATAGATCAATCTCAAAAACGCCTTTTCATTGTTCATTGTATTCGAGATATCTTTTAGAAAATCTGGATGTGTTATCGTAGTTAATAAAATCCTCCTCAAGTAGCAAGATACACGTATAAATATTTGATTTTATTCGTGCAAGACAAATATTGCCGAATTTCATTATTGAGTAACACCTTGACAATAGATGGTGACGGGTGGTAACAGCTAGGGACGTTTCATTTAGGAACTTTTTGTGTTAAGGTTCAGAATGTAAAATATTGGCAATAATAAAAAGCTTAGTGGCTCTAGATTTTGCCGTATCTGACCGTCCACTTCCAGGCCCCTATCTGTGTGTTGAATCTATCAAACCTCTATCCCAATGAAACTGCCACAAGGAAACGCTGCTTAAGCCAGTTAAACCAAGAGCTGTGGTCGTGTGCCTCTATAAAATCTTTGCAGAAAAGATATTGCCAATAATCTTGTTGTGAGGTACCAATGAACTTCGCCGACACTCATATAGAAAAATGATCTTATGTAGGGCGCCACGCTACCACGATAACAGTCAGATAGATCAATCCGTTATGGGAACGGACAACGGAACAGATGAGGAAGGCAATGACAGAGCGAATAAATCATAGACGCAGAATTCGTACGTCAGATGCAAATCAAATCGCGGAAACTTCAACATTCCTGCTTGGTTATTTATTAGGCTTTTAGTACATTGCTTGTCCCTAGATGATAACGGGTGTTTTAGCGGTGAGCGAACTGTTAAATAGAGCGAAGATTAATTGCTAACGTTGTGTGTATTACGTGTACAAATTTAACGCTTGATAATATTGTATAAATAAATTTCCATATTAGATGTTATATGACGGTAGTCATTAAGTTCAATTGTCTTTAACTGAACCACATCAATTTTTGTTGTCTTCGGTGTAATAACAATAATAATAATAATATGGATAAAGAGTCGGAAATATTTCCGTACAAATACAGATAACAATATGAAAGTTAAAAAACCTTTTTAATTTCAATATATTATGCGCAACGTGTTGCGTAAATACGTTCAGGAATTTTCTGTATTCCGTATCGATCCTTCTTCGGTTTGACAAACTTGGACGCTTTTCTACGCAATGGTAGAATAACGCATCTGCCTACTAAACTTAGGAAGACATGATAAGGTAGTGTAGGACATAGTAATTTAGGGCGCAAGCACACGGTTCGTTCTGTGTTGGAACGGGCGGCTATCAGCGCTGGCGCATTTTTGTCAAGATGTACTTCACTGTGCAGACCGTTAAAGCGCTGTACTTACCCCACATAACTACAACGGGCACTATTAATCTGATAAAATTCTGTTCTATTGGTAATCAGTTTTTCCTTTCAATTTATAATAATACCTATTGTGGGAAGGGCCCCATTTATTGGAGTTTACCCAAAGACCCACAGGTCGGATCTAATCTGTTGTTTCGGTGCCGGCTTTATTGTTCAGCCCGACCCGACTTTTTCGCTGGCAATTTCCAGTGACCGGGTCGGTGCCACGTCACTCTGATAAATGAGAGTCTAATCTAAATTACACAGAAAAAGGAGAACTGTTACATTATGTACATCATATACAGTCGTGTATAATAATGTTTATCGGATTCAGGGGAGCGGACGAGTGAAAGGAATCGACCAAATTAGCATGGATGGAACGAAGCAAAAAAGACGACGCTAAAAAATGAAATACTTGATTGCAACTAAATAGCACAAAAATGCTACCACAAGATAAATACAACCATAATAAAGAATGAAATAAACAGAAAGACACTATTAAAACAAAACACATCATTAATTATTTTTGCCACTGGTGCGCCCGGATTTTCCCGGGCTACCGATGTTAACGATGAAAGTTATAATTATTGTGTTTTAAATGTGAGGCTGCGATGAGTACTCGATCGACCAATTTACCAGCCACGTGAAGGTTCTTGGGGTAAAAAGTGATTAGGGTTTGGCCTTGTGCTGTCACAGCTTAAGTTCTGTTTACTCTAGTAACTCACGTGTATATACACATATATACGAAAATAAGAACGCTTAGTTCTCATAGTCCATACGGAAGCCATGCATTCTCGTTCGTTCAACTTTCTAATAATGTAACAACGAAGTCAAAGACGTTCCCATACACACAAATATGTTGCTCAAAATAGATAACTTGAAATATAACCCACTCAATAACTATGTTTCGATATCGCCAACTCAGATAAATATTTCAAGTTTGTCAATGTAAATAAGCCATTAATAAATTACGAACACACGTAAAAAATGTTTAATTCATTATAATCTGATAACATAATTGAATTCAATAGTGAGCGATGCTCTACGTAGGAACATTGCTACATTTGCTTCATATACTAAATGTCACGCCTCAGCTAAGCTTATTTGCCCAAAATGATTGCCGGTACCGGCAGGTGCAAGCCCCAACGCAACTTAAATCCGCATCATCGCTAAAGCTCTTTATGCTTGTAATTCAAAAATACCCTTGACACTTTTGAAATGTAGCAACTACCGTGACGTAGACATTTTATGAAATAGGGCAGGTGTCAGTTGGCGTTATTATGGCAGGTAGCCTTTGTACACCTGACCACGGTCGCATGTAGTAACGAAAGGGCTGTGGCGTTTTGCCGTGGGCAAAAGTACAAGATGGCTTACAGCTGAATGAATGCATGGTTACAGGACACATGAACAGGTTCCACGAAATTTAACTCCGCGAAAGAAACTTACAAAAAGTAAGGTGATACCTATAAAGGGTATCCGTAAAAACTTCGTAGAACAATACTCCACTTTGTAACCCCTTAAAGACGAAAACTCAAGTCGCCAAATTCAAGCATGTATTTATTACACCCTTGAAAACGGTTTTTTTTTTGTATTTGCGAACACATCCGTCAAATAGAAAAACCTTCTTCACAATAATTAAAACAATTGCAGTGCGTGCAGTTATATATTCGGGTTTGCTAGACGATACCAAGGGGTCTCCGTGATAGCTTCGTTTATTAATCTTAGGAACATGAGGCGGTATACGCTCGAAGGCTGACACATTTTGTTTCGTGCTGGCAGCCAGGCAACTGATGGAACTTATGACGGTGGTGCCGTATGTAAAACTTGAAACATTTAGACAGTATCATACAGGCATGCGCCATAAATACTGTTTGTTGGTTTATTATCATAAAGTTTACGACATAAATATGTTTATTCTGCACCAGATGAAAGCGTTTCAAACTAGACCATTTGTGGTTTGCTGATTTTTTACTTTATTCTATGCTTACAACTTTATGGTTTTGTTCAATGTAAAACTGTTGAGC
Source organism: Varroa destructor (assembly GCF_002443255.2). Classification (NCBI taxonomy): domain Eukaryota; kingdom Metazoa; phylum Arthropoda; class Arachnida; order Mesostigmata; family Varroidae; genus Varroa; species Varroa destructor. The sequence continues at coordinate 16,828,996 of NW_019211460.1, forward strand.
TTTCGCATGATATATCTTTTTTTTGTTTTCGAACTGCCTCTTCACGAACTGCCCCAGTTTTGACGCATCCCTAGCATTGTTCCAGGACTGGGTTGCTCGACTTTCAGCTTCTTTACCAGCTCTTTCAAAACACTACTCTAGAAAAACGCGGTCGGAAAGTGTTCTATATAGCAAATAGTATAAGCCAGCCATCACCAGCTACCTTCCGCTCTATTGCGGCAAACAAAGCTTTCTTCGGCCATTGTTGATTTGAGGAAATCATGGTTGACAGATACAACAAAGCAGGCCGCCAACTACGCATGTTTCAGAATATCTAATTCAAATGTGTCGTCGTAGAAGTTTCCAAAACAGCTTTAAATTTCGTGTGACCTAACAATTATTCGGATTTGATGATAGTTGTAGCTAGACGGGCCCCTCTCAATTGCGAAAAAACAGTCTCGATTCCTTTTCTAATACAAGCCCAACGAAAATTATTGTCACTGTTCAAAAAAGCGTGATATCAAGCATCATATTTGGGATATATAGATCGTTTTGTTTGCAGTCGTATTAGCACCAAGTCTTAAGTCGTAAGCATTACGTCTATTACCTATACCATACCGTCATGCGTTAGAAGTTATGTTACACTTCATACGTTGCTACCCTGCATGATCGTATGTCTTATTTTTTAACAGTATAACGTAAAGTGTGTATAAATTAAAAAGTTAACGCTTTTCTCAAGTCATTTTTTAGAGAGCGGTGCAGAACAGTTCGTTTGGACAAGCTCCAGTCAATCAATACTAGTACTGATTTTGTTTTGAAGCGCGCCGCCCGCTCTTTGCCTAGTAGATCCTACCCCATACTCTAGTGGATGTTTTAATTCTTTATGGATTATTTCGGTTCTACACTGCTAGATCATTTGTCTCGTCCGCATCTTTTGTGTGTTCAGGCAACCATATGCTTCTATGAATTGATACTGTAAAACAGCTATTTGTAGTATCCTTTGGAACAAGGCAATAGTTTCATCGACTTTTACAGAAAAGACGTTGTAGAGCCATGACGACAAAAAGAAAACGTAATTTAAGAAACTGCTTGACCCGCCGGTTCAAACTATTTGAAGCTCATTTAATGTAACGGCTTATCCAGTGATCGTTAACCTATTTGTTACGTGCCGCCAAATATGATGTAAGCAAATGTCATAAGGAATTATGTTTTCTCTTGAGGTGAACATTTTGTCCAAATACCCACATAACCACCTCATGATTACACAAGGGGAATATCTCTTGGCAGTTACCTGTCTCGTAACAAAGATAATCAATTATTCTCGTTTGTGTTACAAAACAAAATTATTAGCTACCTTGTTGCTAAAAGAAAAAAAAAGCTGCCGTTCTGTTACTTTCGCATCGAATTCTATATTTCGTTACGTATGAGTAACGCATAATGAATTCGATTCAAAAATTATCCGTAGGACTAATGTAATGTACCGATCGATGATAAGAGGACGTCTTTCTTTTAAATATGTCTGCTATCAAAATATGATGTAGCATAACTATAGTATAACTGGTTCGCGACGCTAATTCAACGATTGTTACTTCATATAATAACAATAGTAAGGATTATAAGGCAAAGTACTTAACTGCGAATACCTATAAAGGCCCATAGATACGCACAAAAACGTACACACAAGTAAACGAGACAAACGACTGCCTTAATTATCTCTGTATCAATAATTGCCGATTAAATCGGTGAGCAATTAATTCCGTCGATGCTGCAACTGCTTGTTAAAGCGCTTCGCTCATTGCCACCACTAAAACTGTCGGTGGGACACGCACGCCAAAAACTGCTCATAATGCATTCTTGAAGCGGCTCTACTTCTGCCCGAGGCAGGGAGAACCCCCTACCAGATATTAAATTCTCTTTTTTTTTTCACTTTTAATTCCTAATAAAAATCCCGCTCATGCTTACGTCACATTTTGAAATCCTGCACGTGTTTACTCGTGAAATACAATACCCCTTGTTTTTTTGCAGACACCTCACATTAACTGCGCAAGCTTATTCATAAGATTCGAAGGACGAATCGTATGTTAGATCCATCGAACAATGGCAAGAACAACAGCATTAGAAATAATACGTAATTACACCACTGTCAGTCAACGCCAGATAATCTTTTCGGTCTCAATGCTCAGACCAGCGATGGCGCGAAAATTCAAATCTCATAGGTCTATTAGCAGAATAGTGCTAACAGCGATTTCCCCGGTTTACCTCTTCTCGATTTTATCGTAGTAATCATTTGTCATTGTCGATTGATACTGCCAATGTCATCTTCATCACGTCTAGGGCGACTGACTTATCCGTGTGATTGATATGAACAGAATTCACAGATTGGAAAGAATCGAAAATACGGAAAGCAAAATTGGGCCCGACTGAAAAAGTGCCTCTTCATGATGTTCGGCAGACTGGTTGGCTACAGATAATAGGACGCGCTAGATACTTTACAATTGCTGTCGTTTTGTGAAAGTGAGTTGGTCGCATTGCGGAACCATATGGTTGACGATGATTGCGCCAACTGTGGCTGCAGTTAAAGAATGGAATTTTTTGGAAAACTATAGTAATACTGAGACATCAAATAGCGTATTTTTTAACATGGTATTTTTTTCACTTAAAGCGAATATATTGTTGTAGGTGTGCATACGATATGTGAGCTATACTGGCCAATGACGTTAAAAGGGCCACCTACAATTGTAAGCAGGTTGAAGCTAAGGCATTCTCCAGCAAGTAGTCGCAGAAAAAACCCTGCCACTTGTCGAAGTTGTCACTTATTGGTCGAGCTTACCACTGCGTGACGAAAGGGACCACTTATTTGTCAATCCCCAAGCAACTGTCCTGGGTAAACAGATCAGGCTTATGGATAGGGTTACGATTAGCATTTGGGGTACAAACCTGACTGGATGAACGTGAATCGAATTCAAATTCTACACTAATTCGAACGTGTCTTAAAATTTGATTAGGCATCATTGTTAGCTTTGCAATCGTACCGTACCACTTGAACAGTATAAGCGCTTGTTGATGGTTACTAGTCACGGTCGGGACACCGAATAATCAAGCCGATATAAGTAAGGCTAGAAATGACCTCCAAAAAAGAATCCCTCGAGAAGAACAAAATTCCAAGAAGTATGGACATCGGAACACTACACAGTGGTTCATCGAACACGGAATACACTTAATCTAGCGTAGCACGTATTTGATAAAAACCGTACCTAGTTGAGTCTGCTAACCGACCGCAAATTCTAGCGAAACCAGATGTGCAATCATCCCGACATATCTCTACGGCTTATTCCTGCGATCAGCTAATAAAGTGAAGGATCAGACAGGTACATTTGAAAAAATAGTAAAAAAAAAACAAGTAACGTAGTGGTTATACCTGGGCAAATCTAAATTCCTACGAGGACAAAACTGTTATTTGAGAGGTATCAGACAGTTTACCCTCACTGTTCTTCCAAAAATCCACCCCACTGTAACGGACAGACAATTCTAGACCAGTGCGACCCATAGTTATCACCGAGATAGAAGAAGATATAACTTTCTAAATACCAGCCACTATATAATAGGAAAGGTTGAGGGTAATCAATCTCACAAGACGTAACAGATGCTCGTCTCTGTGACTGTAACGCTGCTCCAGCATACATCGCCTTCCAGAACACTGAACTCTTTACTTCTTGACACCGAACTGATGTGTAATAAACAACAATAAACGTATCACGAAATTGGCTGAGGAGTGATGAGGCTCAGAAGCGCCGGTAAAGGCAATTGTTCGGGATGGAGGGCTAAGATACAGTGAGAAGCTAATTTTCTTTCTTTGTGGGCAGTCAATAACAGAAAGGTGTAAAGTGGAATTGAATCGAATTTTATCCTTCTTCGGCTTGTGTAGCTTGATATACAACAGCTCATTCGCTCTAGCCACTCTTCTGATCCCCATGGGCTAACCAAAGCCGAATTTTCCGATGGTTTGAGGAACGAAACGTTGATTAGACAGTATTTTAGTAGTGCGGCTTACGTGAGAGCGATTCTGAGAGTAGGCGGATACAAACAGACAACGCTTCGGTGGATGCTGCCTATCTGTTCATGAGATGTTAGGCTAAAACACCCGCAGCAGATGTAAATATATTAGGTTAGAATATAAAAACAAACAAGATAGCCACTGTGCTTAATTAGACAACGGTGTTAATATGCAATATGAGAAATTATTTCGGAAGTGCCTACAGGTGTAAAGCAATATACCTGTATCTAGCTCTTTATGGGTGCAAGCAGGACGCTTTTTACGCAGATAATAAATAGGTTGTGTTTTAATTAAATACTTTACGTGTTTTGATTAAATGATAATAATAATACAATCAATTTGTATCTACACCTTTGTGAGTTTCTCCAGAACTAGATACGGTCTGGTGATATTGATTCAAGTATTATTCGGCTTCACTGCATGCACGAATAAAGAAAGTTATTTTCCATGGAAATGAAATTCCTCGAACTAAACATCTAATAGTGAATGGTATCACGTATAGGGTATGAACACACGACGGCACATATAAAAAAAAGGCCGCGTCTAACGCACTTTAATACAATTTCTCATTAATCCGTAACAAATTTCTATTTATCAAATATTTCCATAAGGATGACTTTTGAGCTGTAACAAAATAAAAACAAATGTCCTTTTTTTCATTCGCCATAGAACCGAAGATGCATGAATAATAACACAAACTGCGTCATACGTAGGACAAAGAGCACTCCCGGCACCGTTCTGTGGACGATTTACAGCTCTGGTTGGATCAGCGTGTTTGACCAGAAGCTGTGCAGATACATGATTTTAAGAAGTATATAGATAACAATGCTATTATGGTCGTGCGTAACGGGTATGCCTGTGATAACGCGGCCAAAGGAAGTGTAGGTTATATCTTCAGTCTTCAATGAAGGTCAGCACTAAACAATGATGAGTAATTTTTTTTTTTATAATGCCTTACAAATGTAATAGGGTTCATATCCATTTTATATAAAACTGATAATAACGATCTAACGATCTATGTGAAGCGCTTTATCTAAAGCATGTTTCTCGGAGCATATGCGAGTCAAGGCTATAACCAATAAACAATATAAGACAATAGACGATTTGTGCGAGTAGCCCATGGGGTTTACGACCACTCATTGCGGAATTAGTGACTAAAGTCGACCTGCATAATTGTTAAAAATGTCTCCAGTTTTTTGCATGGCATTGCTGGCTGGGTTGGGCATTGCTTACGACGGCTCTACCCAACAACCACGAGGTGAAGGGTGTGTGTCTTGAATCTGAACTACTTAACCTGCCTTTCAGTTCAGTAACTAAACATGCTACCACTGAAGTATCATAAGGACGCTAAACAATTGTTTCTTGCAAACAAAGCATCTCCGCAACGAAGTTGATTCGGTGCTTAAATTGCCCATGTCATATATGTGTGGTCCGTTTCAATGGATGATGCAAAAAACAGCAGAACATGTAAATCAGTCAACATATCTATTCTATACATGTCATATAAGGCCAGATTTGGCCTTATAGGTTATAGTTCTTTGAATTTGTTTCGTGTGCAGCTGTTCTCGAGTTTGTTTTATTGTAATTTACGTACAGGTATAGTGTTATTGCGCTCAACAATTACGGGTATGCCTAGTCTAGAGGACCAAAACGCCTATTGGAGAAATCAATCAAAGAAAATCATGAGTCACCACTTAAGACAGCCTCCGTCCATTTTTCGCCCAAGTAAGATATTATGTTAATGTTTAACAAGCAGATTGTTATCTATAATGTGCTAGGAATATTAGTCGAAACATTAAATTGCTCAAACGATGGTGTGTGTCACTATTGTAGAGACGACGATCAGGATTGCACCGACTGCGCTGTACATAACCCTAGTCACTCGTTTTCAGCTCATCCGTAATAACGCCATTGCATACTAGATTACGCATTTGTCAGAGATACATTGAACAGAATTCTCTTTAGCCGTTGCAGCAGCAGATAAACAAGGCCAATTTCGTCGGCTATGAACGGTTCATCGTTGAGCAATCAACAACTACCATAACCGGTACTGCTATGGCGACTATCATAACGTCACTATCGTTAACTGTCTCTATCAGCAATCGCCAAGCAGCGCTTTGATGCTGCTGTCGTTCCGTCATGTCGACAAGCGCCATAATCGCATTGCAGTTGCAGTCATCACCACTATACTGAACATACACTACTTCTATATGGGCTCACGACCTGGAATAGGAAGAGTTTCGTGTGCGTGCGATGACGAGCGAGATGACGTTGAAGAATGGAGCCAGCATTGCAATGAAGCTAAAAAAAGGCCGAAGACGGCCCGGGGTACCGACCACAGCATAACTCCTCGGCGACCGCAGCGAATCCAAACCCCGACAGAGCCCAAACAGGGCTTGTCCATTTCGTTGCCAGCGTCGTTGTGCTACATCTGCTGTAATTCGGTCTTTTTATTGACTGTTTAGTTCATTGACTCGTTCGTTGTTTAATGCTTCGTTGGCTATAGACAAATAAAATGTCTCCGCCCGCTTACGCAACTACTATATACACACGTAGTTATTAGTTGACCGATTGGTTTTGTTCATCGGCTAACGTCGCCGGAGTAGGATAATCGCAGCACTTTTAGCTGATGTCTACCGGCTGTCGTCTGCTAATGGCGTCGAATCTACGCGCTCTATTCAACTGTTTTATCACCGTTAGTAGAATAATAGAATATGGCAATGGCCAATCGGCCGATAACATGCTTTGTTTTCCGAAGAGATCATTTGACATTTTTTTGCTTCTCATTAAAATGTCAGACGTGGGATGCAGTGGCATATAGAGAAGACTAACTGCGCCGTCTCTGGACGGATGCAGCAAAGTTTGGTTTAGGGGCGATTGTTTAGAATTTGCCAGTATTATATAATAAATTTGAGTCCGACATGGCGCTTAACGTAAACCAAGAGCTTCAATAATCCACGATTTTAGATTGCGCAATCGAAATTTGATGACCGATATGACGGCGAAGTCGTACATGTGTTTGATAATGAACGATTGTTGATTCAAAAGCTTACTTTACTTACCACATGTGATGAGCGGTAAGCAAATATTCGCTTGACGTATGAGGTACTATAAAAAGACGCTGATTTCGTCCATACATCGAATTTAAGCAGCTTCTTTGGACATGTACCATAATGTAATTGGTTATATACATCGCTGGATGCATTGCGAATAATAGGGGTGATCTAAGGTAGAGTTACGAACAAGTTCTATGGACGCTGAACGTTTATTCGGTTCTGTTAATGAATCCAATTTTACAGCATACCAACCATCGTAGTCTCTCTTCTTCAGGTGAAGTGTTCCCACGTAAGAAACTGCGACATATCATTCGATGCTAAGTTGTTATTTGCCTTACGTACTGTCCCCATGGATTGGTCTGCCGTATCGGATTTGTTTTGAAATCCTCCAATCAACATTGAAACATTTTTAGCCGATATCTGCCGTTCCCGAGAGAACTTTCTGTTTACATACACTGTTTTGGTTCTTTGTTCATAGATACACTTTCTGGTTTATGTGTACACAATATATATATACATATATGCTAAAAAGCATACATTTAACAAGAATGCATAGATAATTACCACAGAAAGCGTTGAACTTTGCCTTGAAAGTAGTTATCGTAGCCGGAACTTAGGTCTATTCCTACAAAGAGACAAGTATTGTTTCACCAATTTGGCAAGGTTCTTAAAAGGTTCTCAGCCTTCGTCTTGCAAACAATATGCATGGTCCTTTATAGTGTCTTATTGTAACGTCGCCTAAAACGTGTGCCAGCGATGGATAACAGGTATATAGCAACGTGGCTATATTCGTTCGTCAAAAAGTATGACGGATAATAGGTTAATACACATGAAAGAACTTAATTTCCTGCAGCTCGTAAAGATGTCATCCCTTTATGTTTCAAACGGATAAAAAAATAGATGTGCTAAAGTAAAAGGTGGACGTCTATCAGTCCTCAAATATAGTCACTGCTTTAACTGGAGAAAGGAAAAGCTAGCTAGACTACAAATGTGCCTACTTGAACCATTCTTATCATCAAAAAAAGGATAGAGAAGGGTCAACGCCATTTGACTACATGGTTATATTTGATGAACAGTCTCGCCATCTTACTATTCAGCTAAACGCTTTTATTTTATATTATATATTGAGTTTTACCATTGTTTCCTGTTACTGTTGATTTGTTTAATCTAAGATTATCTTCATGTGTTCAATAACATGGCACCGTCGCGCTTGCTGGTTGTCTGCATCGTTTAGCTTACATAGAGATGACTCATTTTTGTTTAAAGGATTTGAGTTCCGATTCAATTTCGAATTATTCGCATTTGTGCGGTTTCCTTCGTCCTTGTCGGATACTTTTTGTAGATGTGGAGTGTAATCGTTTTAAATGCATAGTCATATATTTGCAAAAGGCATCGTAGAGATGCATTGCAGGTCATAATAGGTCTATTGCACTTGTGGTTTATGGAACTGTCCGATATTACGCGCAATTACTGAGTTACTGACAAATTGCTGAAAAAGAAGCTGTAATAAAGGACAAGCGTTTTACTTATTTTTACAAGGCTTCAATCAATGTTCACGTGCCTTGTCAGTATCATCAGGACAACGTCACACGTGCATTTGTCTGACATACGATTGAATGTTGAACTTGAAAAAAAAAGGTCTAAGGACTTCGAAGTGGTCTTTATAGGATAATAGGCCTGTACGAATGATAAAGAAGAATCGAGTGTATAATTTACCATATTGATCATTCCCGATCCTTAGTTTTTTCACTTGAAGCCTTTTTTCCCCATAAGCCAACAAAAACGATAGTTTATAAGACACTTCTCCACACATCCAAGTCCAAGCAAAGTACCCTGCGGCATGAAACGGCTATTGATATTCTTTATGCAATCGTTACGACGCTGGCTGTTTTCTGGTGTGTGCCAATATCGATAAGTATCTGGAAACACCTCTTTGTCTCTTCAAACGCAATTGATGTTTCTATCATAGCATTGTTTAAAAATGTACGTACCAGCTAGAATTATATAAACAAGTATTTGATCCATATAGGGATCGTAATGTTGAGCCTATTTTCTGTTACCTATATGCACATTGCAGGTGCATATACTGGTCAGTCGGAACAATGGGACAAATACGTCGCCGACATGACCGCGGACAGAACCTCAGACTATTATAGCGTAGTCAATATGATGTTTATATTACATGTGTACCTGCAATCTAATGTCACGTGTCCAATTTTTTGCAAGGAGCTTTGGTTGATACGATCGTACCCTTACCCGCTAAAACCTGGATTTTTCTGCCCTTCTGAACTGATTCAAACCTTAGTTCACGCCAGCTACTTCGGTCTGGATACGATCGATCGATCGATCGACGGTGCAGTAGATTCAGTACGAGCGGAAACGATTGAATTCCTACAAGCTGATGTTTAACGTTGATCATGTATTTTGTTCAAACCTCCCGAAAAACATCGGTTTGACACAGATTTTATAGTTTCTTGTTAATGCTGATGTTGCTTCTGAACCACACTGTCCCTTCACCATCAGTCCAACGCGATTCCGATCGTAATCACATGAGTTTCACTTGTTCTACTACCGCATTCCCGTGAACATAATCCAACACAAATAATTTTTCCTGTTATCAATCCCGTTTTCTTGTTCTTTCTCCCGTCAGCTTTCGAAAAAAACTATCTGTAGTTGGTATCTGGTGGCAAAACATTTTCGTCCTTCTGAGAGCGTTCGCATGATGACGCTGCATATGTACAACAGCTTGATGACGAAATGGATATCGTCGTAGTTCTTCGTCCATCTTTGTACACACATATAGATAAAGAACGTCGCGTTCCTTTAGCAAACAACTAACGATTGATGATAACGGCCACGGTGAAGAGTGTGATGTTTGCACGAATGATAGCCATACCAACAGGAAAGTGACAGAGCTTCTGTCATTATCGTTGACTTGAACCGTTGCCAAAGCCATTATCGTGTCACGGCGTCGAAAGCAACAATACTGCTTAGTTGGGTCATCTGCTTCGGTCTGGGTATCCCTGTCTCGTACGGTCAATCCGCACATTGTGCATATGATTCCGCGTCGTCAATTGGTCCGTTTTGATGCTGGCCAGTTGGCCCGAACGCCTGCTTCCTGCATCTTCCTCAGATGGTGATGCCCGTTACTACGGTGATACCGCTACAGACCTGTCCACCAGTGACTGTTGTTCTGTTCCTATTTAGCCCGTTGTCAACTTCGCAGCGACGGCGGCGGCGTTGAAATGGCTGCCGTTTCGGCAGGTGGAGATGGCGGACGGAACGGCGTACACTGTCTTTGGCGTTTGGAACGATTGCGCAAATACGGCTGTGATCGGCACACATACGTCAAAATAAACGCTCGTTAGCATTCCTTTAATATTTCTTATATAACTTCTACATTATATCATCTCCGAGTTGCTCGGCGTGGCCAACAGACGCAGAGTCGCTGGCAATAGATATCGGCGGTAGTGCCGTTGTTCCATTGAACGCATCGAAAGGAAGAATCGAAAGAATTAAGAAGTTAAGAATTAGAAGAAACGTTTTGTTAGCGAGGTCGCCGTTGACTTACAGTAAGCACCGTTGCTGCCACTGCTGAAACTGCTGCGAATGTCCACAGCCGATGAGCTGATGGAGGAAACCTAAAGGCCGGGATAGTCAGCTGCCAGAGCTGCTTCTGCGACGGTCCCGTCAAACTACAAATATCATTGTCACCTGCTAAACGTTAGTTAGCAGAAGGGTAATGTATGAGGTGATTCGAAGTGTTAAAGGAGTTGAAGGGTTGGAATAGCGGAGAGAGGCCAAACGGTCGAACAAAGAAAATTGTGAATGAAGTTTTAACTAAAGCAAAACTCGAAGCCGGTGCGAAGAACTTATCGGATTAAGTTTGAATTCATAAAGTTAATGGCGGTATTTGTTTGACGCACCCCGTTGACGTCAACAACAGAGGCGCCTTCAGAGACGGATCTGTACGGTAAAATTCGACCAGCGCGAACAGTTTGCTTTTACTACCGTTGCGGAGTTAACGTTTTGTATCTATTGTGTTGTCACTTTAACTGCTCGTAGACGGTAAAGGGCAGAGAACGATCTTCCGAGTGAAACAGAATAAGCTACAGGTGCCATACTTTACAGAAATAACCGCTGCATATATCTGGGGCAAACGTGGTCAGTAATCATGGTATTCTTCCAGTTAGATCTAATGGGGTAGAACAACTTGAATGGTGACTAGTACGCTGGAGCGAAGGACCAATGGTATTATAGAAATGTATCAAAATACCTATATTGTGTAAAGTATCTATATGAATTGTGAGTGTCAACATACATGTCTTGGCCGTCAGTACGATTTTGACCCCTTCTGTCCCCCTATTCACCGTTAGGTTCTACGACAAAACGGACCAGTTCAATGACCATATCAAATAAGTGCAAGACGTTCCGTAGATGTCGATGTAAGGAATATGTTTATTATTGCTAAACATTTTCATTGCTTACTTCTGGTATAAGTAGACGGGCACAGCCTGCACAGTCACCCCCTATAGCTGCAAACACTTACGTAACTGCATATATAGATAGCACGTAGGGGAATTTAAAGCTGTGCCAGCGGTACGGTGTCATGTTGAGAAGAAGAATAGGAAGTTTATAGCACTATCTCATATAACCGGCCTATCTGGTTATACAGTATTGGAAAGGAAAACATATGAACAATATACACGTCTTGACGTCGTTACGACGATCTAAGTACTATGTTATGGAAACAAAAGAAAAGTTTCGATACTTTACGATTACAATGATATAATTCTAATTATGTAGGCGGATCGGTAAAATGAAACTACAGAGTTCATAGACCGTTTCGAGGTACCTCCATGTCGCACTGCAAAACCTGTCCCAAAAACCCCTGGCCTATATATATATATATATGTTCTAAGGTATTCATCCACAATACCTCTTTCTTCCGCATTGTACAAAGTCTTTCTTCAGCAACCAAACTGTAAGTTTATCTGGGCCATTTAGAAAAATTGTTTTCAACCCATACACAGAAATCGTCCATGCGTAACCTACGAAAAAACTGGCATATGCAACCGGCCTCATTACCTGTTATATTTTAGTCCAAGCTGGTTCTGAAGAAGTTTAACACCACACTTTTACCCCTCATTTATGAGGGTATATGTTTATGTTTGCGGCCTTTATTGTACATATCTGCTGCCATTGCAGCTCATTAAACAGACTTAAGAACGTGCCCACTTGTCTCACGAACGGCGAGAAGTAACTTCGATCGAATGCAATGCGTGCACTGCTTTCCCTATGAATTAATTATGCAGAGCTAAACCGAAGTTATTCAATATAATAGCTACGGCTGTATGGCGTGGTTACTAAAATATTTTATGAATCTGATAAAAAGTCATCAAAACATTTGATTGAGTACACGATGGGATGTTTGCACTGCAACTGATCAAATGGGCTCAACTTTATTTTTAGCTGAGCTGTACACATCCGTATTATAAAGGCAATAACAGTTTACTATCGACATTCATTTCGAACTTTGGGCATTTTCATCCATATTAAAACATTACCTTTATGCATACCCTCATTACCCTGTACATCAATGGCCGATATTTTTGATTATCAAAAATAAGCACACTTTCATATTTAATGGTAAGATTATTTCACCACGTGGCTCACTAAGCACAAAAGGGTAGCAACAAAGTAGAAACGCCCACGAATGCAGCTTATTCACAGAAGCTCGCGCAGCGCAACGATAACGGTACGTCATGTTGCAACCGACTTCGACGTTGAAGGCTCTGTTTAGGTCAAAAACAAGGCTAATTGCTATAGCTGCGTGTATATATATATATATATATATATATATAAAGTTCGTTAAATTATCCTTTTTTTACTTTTCTTCAGCCGGGCTGAACCCGCGCATTGCTGGGATTCGCAAAAAAGCGGCGCTTCACAAGGCACTATGTATAAATCCTAAAGACGTGCGCGCATCTGCTTAAGGTGTATGCGCGTCTTACGCAACCTCTTGTTGAATACGAGTAGAATTCTGTTACAGTTTCCGTATGGAACAATTTCAAACGATAGTGGAGCGTTGCCCGAACAGAGCAAAGCTTGCGGGTGCGTGTGTTTGAATAGCACCTTTTTTCTCTCATGCTATTTTGTGTTTTCCTCCGTCGCGTCTACTTCTCGGAAAAAAATCGCCCAAGATAGTGCCTATTCGTCTTTGTCCATATTGTGGACTCGGCGTACACTACTATACAGCAGATGACGGTGTCGAATGTACCGAAACCATGCTTCATCTATAGCTATTTAACAAGGGATAATAATAATAAAATTCAGAGGTGAATTGCCACAAATTGTGAAAGATTGCGACGATCTGATCCGGTTCTATTGCTCGTACCTTGCATCCACGAGCGATAATAGCGAAAGTTTTGTCGATGAAGAGCTACATTGGTACGACCGAATTGTACGAGGTCTGTCTAAACCTCAACGCAGGCATTTCGAAATGTGGCGCCAAACGAACTGACTTTTGGTCAGCTTCCAACATTTCTTGTCGAATGATCTGGCTCGTCTAGTTGTGGTATCATCGTATTCAATGTACGTAAAGTTAATAGAACGGGTATTAACATTAACACCGTGTCGTTAGCGCTATGTGTGATCGTTTTTGAAAAATACAACTAGCTCGAATCATACAACAGTTTGACAGAACAACTACGCACAATCGAAAGGGTTCTCGGAAACGGTATGCGTATGTAAAGCGCAATGAAGTCAAGTTCAACGGAAAGACAAAGATACAAGTTGCGTGTTCGCCCAGTGACTGTTGAGAACGGAGAACGGAGGTAACTGAATATATTCGCTAGTTAAATTAGCGTTTTTTTGTAGACCCACACATCGTATCGTCATTCCACAACTAAATCGTTTCACGTAATCCGCCGGACATCATACATATACACACGTAAAGGCAATCCCTGAGCTTCGACGAGGATGTTTTTTATTTCCATTAAGAAGATTATTAAAGCTTGAAGGTAAAATAAGCAGAGATATGTCACTAGATGAATAGACTATTTATAACACCTTGATGGCGTTCAGCCATGGGGAAAACCAGGGAATGGGCACTTATAGACAAAACGCAGGTGAACACGTAAAGGTCAGGTAGGCTTCTACCTATCTACTGGCCTTAGATACTACAAAACTAGATCAAAAATCAATCAGCTACTGTTTTTTCAGACAGGATCCAGAGATGTGGACGAATCTAAAATCACCTCAGAATGTTATCTAGAGTTCCATGTTTTTCATCTGTTGGTTTATTTTGGGTCTATTTAAAGGCCGATGCGGCTAACGTAGACTAAATTATATGTTCTAGGTAGCCATTTAAATATACAGTTAATGTTTTTGTAAATATATGCAATACGTTCCCTTCATCTTTAGGCGAGCAGATTTGGCATACGGCGGCCTCCGGCCATGACGTCGCTTCTCGTACGCTTTGTGTTCTTAAGGCGGTGCGGTGATTTAAGGCAAGAGCTCTCACCGCACTACCTGAAACTAGAACTCTTCTCTTTCATTCTTCGAACAGACGAAATACTTAGGCTTCGATTGGTGAAAATTGGCAGGCGACTGGCCGTGGCGTATTGTACCGGTACGAGTACGCATACAGTTATGTGCTGTTGTCTCGCAGCAAAGACACAAAGTCTATTGAATATTAAAGGCAGTGTAAATATCAGACGTCCTTCTCGCTAGTCTAGAAGCTGCATATGCAGACGCCCTGTTCCAAATGAGGCTTACGCGGATATGTGCGAACTTACAGTTGAACGTGTACGCAACGTAGAACCCTCTGTTGTAGATATACGACGGTGAACTTTTTCATTAACAGTTCAGTGAACGTTACAGGTTATTTTGTGGTAAATAGGACATAATACAAATAAACACGACTTGTATCACAGAATAGATCGTTGTTTCTGTCGAGGATTTGACCCCCTTAGAAAACGAGCGGCCGTCACATGATTGAGAGTTTGTGAACGCAATGGAGGAAATAGAAGTTCTTCGGAATTCGAGTAAAGAAACTGTGTGCATTGAAAGGGGACCAGAATGTGTCGTAGGTCAGTATACTATACGTCATTAGCTCGTCCTTTATAAGTGCATGTTTGTTTCGGTTAATTAGATTATCCTGCCTCGTCAATCAGATCGTCAGTCGAAATCCCTACTACTCGACAATATATACACGATCGCGAGGTGACGCTTTCGCATCGATTTGAATTTAACTATCTATGTTAACTGATTGTGCTGGCCACATTAAGACCAATAGTAGCAATTATTTATAATAACAACTTGATGGATAAGTTTGTAAGTTTAGACTATCCTGTACATATGAGCAGGGAAATCCCATGGTTCTCGATCCCACACACTGCTCTTACGATATCACGCCTAACAGTGTATATATAAAAGCCAAAACGTCAGCATTCGCTTGATATAACCGACAAAATACGACGATTGAAGGATTTTCATGGTAATCATAGATGCCGTTATAAGTATTATTGTTGATATTTTACGAGTGTTATGAGTTACCAAGGTCCTTACAATCAATCTGCATTGATAAACGTCATCTAAAGCTGAATAGATGCCCTTGATAATCGGTCCCACTTAGATTAAAAGAGAGAGAGAGAGAGAGAGAGAGAGAGCCGGCAAACACAACTGTTCTTTGATGTATTTTTTATTATTCAATAACAAATTTTTATCACGTACACAAGCTGTGAGCAGCCTGTGCCAGATTTCCACAAATTTCATTGCCTCCTGGATTACCTCCTCTTCCTCCTGGATTTACACTTGGCTTGTTAGGGTAATCTAAATTTAAGTCATTGGTATTCCAGGTTCCATTTGATTATAATAAGTATACTTATAAATTTAGGGCATTTATCAGACATATAAGCCATTACATAATACTATAGGCTACTTCTATTCACAACAGACTACTTCTGCAGTCTAATCTTACATTAGGTGATTGAAAGCCGTAGCAGCTTTTCAATGCAAGCACCTTTTTGAGAGATATTACTGCAGTAAGAAAGCTCCGCCAATTCCCGAAGTTCTCAAGATTATCTTGCGAGAAGAGCCTGAACGCGATTATAGACAATCTTTATAGCCACAACAGCCATTGCAATCTATATACCGATATAAGCCTTATATAGGGTGCACAGGGTTCTTATTAGGGTAGGCATCGTACACAAGCCGTACGCAAGCGTATTGAACAGAATTCGTACCCTTAACAGAGTTTAAAGCCAGTTAGCTGAAATCAGAAAACATTTTTTTGTCGTCTGGAAGAATTATTAACATCTGTGTTAATTCGGCACTCTAGTTCTATGCTTAGTAAAATAGTACCAACATCCTGCCGCTACTAAAATGAAAATACCGCAATGGTGGGGCACTTCCAAATATCTAAGGTGTTTTGTGAGCTTGATTAGACAAATGCGTTTCTCAATGATTAACTCTGAGCCGTTGGCAAAACTACGCCGTACGCTGTGAAAATAATAATAAAAATAATGTTGTTTAGTTCACGGCCGACTCTTGGATGTACCGAGTGTTTCATAGTTTCTGGCTTTAAAGTTTCTTTGCGCTTTACTACTACTACAGAGGCCGTAAAGTGATCACGTACGGCCTTGTAGCCTCAGATGTCTCTCCATCTTACGGTATACTGGTTAGCCATAGTCATCACAAACATAGTAACTAAAGAGAATAGTAAAATTTCCATGGGAACAACTGAGGTGTGCCTCATTACGTCTATTCAGGAAGCCAAATTGTTTATTTACAAATGCTATAATTCGTATTTTAGTCAAAAACACAAAAGACTGGCCCGGGCAGCGAGTCCTTAAAGGACTGAAAATAACTAAATCGGAATAAGGCCGAAGTGGGTGTCAAGCAAAATACCCTTGTACAGTACTGATAAGGTACGTAAGTAAAGAAACGCAACAGTTATCCAAGAAAAAAGCCCTATTTTTATCACTTATCACAACTAGCCAAAACAACCACAGATATTTTCGGCTGGTATTCTTGCCAAGGAAGTGACACGAATGTCGTGCAACGAGATCTTTTCATCCCTCATTGAGTAGCAGTTCATCTATATATACACCTAGTTTTTACACACCCTAAATAGTTGGTCCTGTATCCTTAGGAAAAGCGTATTTTAAATGTGGTTTAACACACTGTTTTCGCCAGCCTGGTTCATCACGCCAGCTTTTGTACTGTTCCTCTAGTCGCCTATACTTACGTAGCAATAGGCCCTCGTCAGATTTCTATTCAACGAGCCAAAATAAAGTACCAGGCAGAAATAAAATTTCGACAATCCTATATTAATTGTCACTTTTCAATTAACTTTCAACAATGTAAGCTCAACTTACAGTATTTTACTTGCGACTTTAAAATTAATTAGTCAACAAATGCAGATACCCAAAGTGCCAACTTCAGTAGCTGATAAACCATGTCAGAAGAGAGCTATATATAATCGTATATTATATTCTGATTTAAAGTATAAGAACTAGGAGTCGTCTATGTATTATCGTAAGCCTATGTGAACTTTAGTCCAAAAAAGATAAACTTTTTCGTGCTAATTTCGTTTATCGGCTATGACAAGCCTCTGAGGTTCTTCTATTGTGCAGGTTTCACTTGATTCTGACTTAATGTTTTGATGAAACTTTTCAAAAATGAATAAAACCCACATTGTGTATATATATATATATATATCGTTGATGCAAATATATCGTAAATATATGTAGATGTCACTATCGCGTATTAAAGAACTGTGTGCGTATTGATAACCCAAAGCGACGGGGCACGTGACGATTACTTTAGGTATCATTTTGGGCCGTGATTTGTGGGCTGGTATTTAGTTGAAGTCAGATACTTACCATGTAATACTCGTACGGCAATATGCAGGTACACATGCGATTTGAAAACTTTTAATAGTTTAAACATTTCCGTCCGTCCGTCCGTCCGTCCGCTTTCTGTCAGCTTCCTCTAATTGACGTTGAGCTCAGACCATCTGCATGGGCTACCAACTATGAACAAATTCTTAACGGATCTTGACATGATGATAAGCCTTGATTACATCCCGGTTTAGTTACTGTCCCATGTCGTCATATTAAAAATTGCTCTGTACGAAAACTTTTCAACAATTGACTTTCTTATACAAAAACCATCAATGTCCACTTAACAGACCTCTACGTCGTTGATAACGAGGTAACATAAGGTGAGCACATATCTGAATACTTAATCCGGCTCCTATTCAGAATAGAGGGCGTAACGTAAATGATAGTATATATTAGCGAAAATATCTGTCTATATATATGTACGCTGTACATGATCGCTATGGTATAGACATTTTCAGAGCAGGTTAGGGTATACAACTTAGCCCTTTTCCGCTTAGTAAATTAGATGTACATACTCCTGATTGCAACAGCTATTTTTCGCACAATTTGGCCCATATCCGATTTCGGTGATCGTTTTTTTTTTTGCTGCATAAAAAAATGTAAACGAGTCAATGCTATAGTATTGAGGTTTTTGTGCAAATTTTCCCATTGGTAAATTATAAATAGGTGGAGCTGGTAGCTAGCCACGAGCTCTATTCCATCAATACGGATGCCTACTATCAAAGCCAAGGATGATATTTTTATCAGCATCCAATAAGCATCTGGGAAAGAATAGACCATGTTTTTTTTTTTGTTTTAGTAAAATTCAATTTTAGATGGTAAACATCAGTGACATAGATGGTTATATGCACTGTTAGTATTCAAATAAGAGTATCGTTATCTGACATTTAGTATTATTTGTAGGATATAATGTTTAATGAGCAACTACACAATTTTATGTTTGACTTGTTTGAAACGAGTAAATTGTTGCGAGATGTTATGGCGAAACTCAGATTACTTAAGTAGTTAGGCGACAGGCGAAAATGTACGTCATGAACGTTCAGCAAAAAGCGTAAATCAGGATTACGCTAACCGAGAACAAATGGTACAACGTCGTAGGCTTGACTTTGCATCAATAGCAGTAGTAATGAATTAGGTTGCCTCAATAGGCCCCGTCACAGCTCAGTAACTACTTGCTAAACTTAGAGACACGTGCTGGTTTCGAGTCCGGGCGTAGACTCGGGACTAGAAGGCGCTGGGAGCCAGCCCTCTAATGGGAGCCCTAAAGGCAGCAAAAACTCGAAACATTTGTCTAGGTATTTTCGACAAACTGTTCCGTGAAGGAGGCCCTGCAAGAACTGGCCTTGACAGTCTATTAATGAAGACTGTGTCTGCAGGGAGCGAATGTACTTGAACTGGTAACCGCAGACAGCCCACGTCATGGTCAGTGAATGGAAAAGCAAGATCTGGGAGCCCGGTTTACCACTGATGGAAACGACATTGTCTTTATAATTGTGTCCATTCAGTATATGGAGCGGGAGTAACGGTTTTGCTCGAGTAGAATAGACGAACCGCAATAATGTAATCGGTGCTTCTACGTATAAAACAAAGGTTTCATTAATTTAACCCAGACAGCATTTGGTGCTTTTCATTTATCAGAGGTTGTCCAATAATCTGATGGTTTAACGATCGCTAGTCGAGTCACAGCAGGAAACGTTAAGGAACTTTGTCCACATCCTTAAGGCCAATTATATGCGAACGCTTTTTTTCCTAGAAGTGATGTAGCCGAATCATTATTGGAGTGTTGCGTAGGCCCTAGATAAACGTAATGTTTTCTCGCGAATCGGTTATCGCATCGCCCTCCGCCACGGCCCGCTTGGATAAGCCGGTGATTCGAGCGTCGGCATTGGACATATGCGTCAGTTGCTTCAGTTGTATACGATTCGTATATAGTAACAACTATACAACACAATGAGGTGTTCGGCTATAATTAGAGTACTGGAAACGAGCTCGCATCGCACCTACTGAGTCTACTAGCGTTACAAGTCCTATATAAGATTAGCTAACCCAAGTGGTAATTTTGGACCGAGGCTGGTCTGTTCGAAGTAGTGAGTACGATTTCTTCTTTCTGTACGCATTTGTGAACCTTTCACATTTGTATTCTATGTCTTTAAGGCCTGCTCTGCACGCTGAACGTTTCTTATCAGACATTGCATCCAACCGCGTCCGATGCCTTTACTGCGCCACATTAATAATTTGACACTGATTATCGTAAACCATTACTCAAGGGCGACACGGCTTGCCATAATGCAAATCGCATTGGTTCTAGACTAATCGGGAAACTGATCTCATGCAGAGTGGTCAGCGCCTGTATAAAAGTTGCCTGGACGGAGAGCGTTGTTACAAGTAACGTGATTGTAGTACTGTTGCAGCTGAAAAGTTATAGCTGATCCCGCTGTGATAATGGACACGTGGACTTAGGTGTCACTTTGTCGGAAGCGGTCGGCGATGCAGAAAACTTCATCAAGACACTGAACTTCGTCCGGCGATGCGTTGTTCGTTGTACAGATGCAACGTCACGCAAAATTTCGAGACAGACCGCGTGCCTCTCGGCCTGACAGAATGAGCCTGCGGATGACTGGGCTGAATTCAATGTAAACAGAATGCTTGTAGTACATCTAGATTTCTACGAAAAACATTTGAATACTTGTTTGCTGTTTTTCCACCTGTATCATTGTAGCTTCACAATGCGCTCTTATATTATACAAGGTCCAATTTCGTTTAGGAGTAGCCCTGAGACGCGCGTGGCAAAGGCATTTTCTGATTATAGCCACACACAGACGAGGTGCGTGCGAAGGCAGCGGATGCAGGAGTTGTTTGTTGACAACTGTGCTAAGCCCTAAACTACCTGTTTCCCCTGCTAAATGTTCAATGTCTTCCTAGGTTATATTGGAACGGATGATATATATGTGGTTCTGTTAAAAGCGCCAACTGTTACAAACAGGGAGGTCATATAGATAGATAGATGCCTTTTGACTCTAATAATTTTCCTTAAAGCGAATCGTGAATGGAATATTCAGCATAAACCAGAATTCTTCCAAGGAAGCCAGTAACATTGTGCTGGTTCTGTTTATGGCGCCGAAGCGAAGCTTAGCATTATTGATTTGTCAAAAAGAGATGTGAGTTTGGTGCCGTGATATCACTTAATATTTTCATTTTAAGTCAAGGGGTGCGCAAGATGTTTTGTTGATTTTCATCCTGTTATGTTTCAGATGCCCTTGACAGCCATCGTGTCTCAGTAATAGCGATCTTTATCGTATTCGGGATTACTGCTATTATCATCATCCCGTATGCGCTTTTTGCTTCCGATGAGAACGACGTGGTGATTAGGTAAGAAGTTTAACAAGAAAATTTCAAATGGTTCTGTATATGTGTGCATGTATCCTAAGTTGCCTCTTGTTATCAGTGTGCATATTCCCACTTGGCAAGCTAGACTTTACTAAATAACCTGCAAATAAAATAGGCAGGTACGCGTACACGAGAAACTAATTTGCACAATATTTTTTATACGGCTCAATTTGCCTTCTTTAGCGGCAAGACTAACATGAAACTGCTATTACAACAAAACGGTGACATTTACACATAAACAACTTAAAGGCCATACCAATGCCCCGCTCGCTGGGATATTTAAACTTTACTAAAAATAACGACCTGCGTGGCCTTCCCAGACGTACATATATCGCTAGCTGGTACATATTTTATTGTCGGTTTGACGTTTGTTATAAGCCTTTAGAAATTACTTGATTAGGCGTTTGTTTGGTAGAAATAGGCAGAGCTTATGCACAGAGAAAACTCGACGTGCCAAAGAAATCAACAAATATAGACATTTTTTTTTTATAATAAATACACAGTAATGATTCTATCGTCAAGGGCCGTCATCTTGTACAGCTCCCCTGAGTAGCGACCAGAAAATACCTCGTCCCGCTACGTATGTTCCGCCCAATTGGGATTACGCCGTAGCGGTAGCCACGGTCACCTCCGACGCAACGTGTTACAAACAAAATATGGTCAAACTGTATGGAAAAAATTCGTCGTCATATGAATTTCTGTCATTCTTCGTCGTTGCTTTTTGCGCGAAGAAGCGCCATCTTTTTTCACCATTTAGAGCTGAATTCACATAATCAGGCACACGTAGACTAATTCCTCCAAAATCCCCCACCGACATAGCTGCGTGCCCCGTCAGCTGCACACCATAAGTGATTAGAAAGTACTTTGCCGTTAGGCAGGCGATCTACTATTTCAGTTGTTTGTATGTACCTCAGCGCGAACACGAAGTAAGATGTTGAGTGTAATCCCCGAACTGGCTGAGAAGGGAGAATTTCGGAGCTTGGTGAGAGAATGAACCTCGCTTTAAGGCACTCAGGCTCATGTAGTACACCTTACGTATGTTATAACAGAACCTAACCACTATCACGAATAGTAATATTAAGTAAAAGTTTACATAGAATAAGAAAAATTAGAGGTGGTAAATTAGAGATTTTGAAGGGAAAATGAATATTTTACAAAAAGGGCAGAAGCTCGTGCGGTATGCCTTACGTAACTTGTGTCATAACTGCAACTAAGCTGTTTTGCTGGATCTTTATCACGCTGCTTCAGAAATTGTTCTGTCAACGAAAATAGCCCTAAACAACCTGACAATGATTGCGAGGTAAAAAGCGCCTGAGACAGGCGCAACAATCATGTATAGCGGGCAAGTCGAACGAAGTGTGATATGATCTAAACCCATTATTTTTTACAGCCATTTTTTAAACACGTTACTACGTTTGCGTGTTAAGTTATATGAGTAGAAATTGATACAATTTTCACTGTGCTTTATAGTTGACCTATTGATACAGCTGAAGTTATTTTAAAATTCACTTAGAGTTCAAATACTGTTTATTTGGAAGAACTATTTAGAAGTGTTGCTATTGCTTAGACATCTCATATCAATGCCACATCAAAGATTTGTCATTGATGATGCTGTTATTTTTGTTGGATTACACCTATAGTGTGATGTATACGAATAGTGAAGCTTGAATCAGCGACCCGTGGCCAGTGGTTTGAATTAATGACAATGATATATATCCGTGTTGGTTAAACGTGGGCTGCTGACATTAAGAATTCAAATAACTTGATAAATCACTGAACTTTAACTAGATCTAGATCTAGTCCCGGTCGCGGTCTAGTTTGTTGCCTGCCAAAGCTGGTTTTATTGAAATTGTTGACTTGTATTATTTTCTGTTTAATCGCCCTTGACGTTTCGTTGTTTAGGCGCAAAGAGACGTCTCATAGCAGCGGTTCGTTGGACCTCGACTTGGAGGGGGGACCCCACAACACGAGCGTATCGGGCTTCACTCACGCATCGCCCATTTCAGGTTTAACGCACCATTTCCACATGAAAAACTTGGTGCATCTCGACAGTTTCAAGCAGTACGCACGCAGGCTCTCACAGTTTGCTCTGGGGGGTAGCCGTCCATCGAGTCGGCGCGGCTCGGTTTTTAGAGGGCCTTCCCCTGCGAGGCCCCCGACGCTGGTGACAATCTACGACGAAGGCACGAACGAAGTTCACCTAAGTAAGTTAAGTTTCTGCGGACTTTGATTCGAAATGGCAGTCACCGCTTAGCGGGACATAGAACGCCTTAGGCGAGAAATATAATCATGAAAACTGCGAAAAAGGAAATCGAAGGATTTACTGAGAAGTCATAATAAAACTGGAAAACCCCTTATTTAATTGACTATAATCTTTTTATATTGAAGGTAAGCGATATCCTTGCAATCGATCCAATTGCCGCTTCAGGCTCCACGCCGAAAATCATTTAGAAGGTACCGCAGGTATAATTATTTACGGTGAAATTCGCAGGCTACAACCAGGCCATCAGAGCTGAACCAAGCATCAGCAAAATGACTTTCGCCACTACGGTTGACGTGCGATTACGTTTATTCGTTTTCAATATCACTTCTTGTTTTTTTTTCTTTGACATGACGCATCGGATATTACATTTAAAAATGCTTGCGATATTTTGATAGAAAAGTAGTAATTCTAATTGTAGAAGTAGGTGGCTTTAATTTAAGACCGTAGCCACTGAATGACCCATAGTGAGCTGCATTAAAAATATTGACATGAAACAGGTGTATATGTGCTTTTCCCCGAGAAACTTAACCGTATGGCTTAAGTCTTATAAGAGATCCATTTTCATACCTACAGTGGCGGGGTTTTATGGTGTAATAGTAATGTTAATTCAACTGTAATGGAACGTACAATATGACAGGGGTAGTTGAAACGTTAGGGCACAGGGGTAGCGAAGCCAGCATTTCCATTTTCTAATGAAGATTGGTTGTTACCACCTATAGGTGGTGATCAAAGTTTTAGGTTTAATGTTTAGAAGAGATCCTTGGAGCTAAACGTATACCAGTTAATGGCACTGCAAAGAAAACTTATCCAGATTGAATAGCGGGTCTTAGCGGGTTGCTTAGGGAAATCTGTTTCGATTGAATGCAATAGTTAACCGCATTACCAGATCTATAATTTTTTTTCTTTTTATTGTTTTTCAGGCGTTCCTAGCACTAGCTATGCCTGAGATTTTTTGCTGTCACTGATCTGCGAAAACCTTTGGTACGTCCGTTGAGTACGTGTCCAGGCAATCATAAGCCGCGTATCAGGCAATACTTGAAGAAACTTTTTTTTTTTTCTGCGGTGTTGTACTGAAGAACGATTCCGCTAAGAAACCGTCTACGATATATAGCACATACCGTATGACTAAAACTCAAAAAGACACGGACTTGACTTGCGATGGCAGGATGGCAGAGGTAGCCATTGCAATTATGGCAAAACGTGACAACAACCTTGGATCTATACAAGTGGGAGGTACGCATATTGAAACTGAGTTGTAAAAAATGATATGAGTATATACGATATCATGAAATATGTCAAATCAATGTCAAATCTAAATGAACTCTTTATTTTACATAGATCATTCATGTAGTGAAGTTATTCTACACAGCCAGTACTAACGCTTAGGAATAGCGAAATCAAAACATGTTTATGGTGTTTGGTAGACATCAAGTTATAGAGTATCTTGCGAAGTTCGGCGCTTTTTCTCAACTTGGGATACAACTTCCTGCTACTACTAACTTGTTACAGAAAGTTCCTATCCAATAGCACTAAACTGTATCGATTGTAAAGTTACTTGAGATCGTATTCTACTTCAATTTGTAACTAGTAGACGTTGTAGGAGATAAAACGATGATGGTATAGCTCCTTAGCTAGTATCATGTCTAGGTAGATAGGTCGCACCGATAGACTTTCACTTCACGACCTAGAACTTATATTTGAGCAATTAAATTGTTCTATCATCAGATACTAAAAAAATCAATCGATCTTATAAAATAATTCATCAGCTGTAGTAGTTCACTGATATAGCATTAGTTGCCTACTACATGAGCTATTTAGCTATCTATACATAGCACCACTGAAGAAGAAAACAACATCTTGAAATGGTAAAGCGCCGTTTACAGAAAAACAACGCGACACACTGGAAGGATCAAGCCGGTATTGGCTTGACGGACATTTCCCTCTAAAAACATGTTACATATTCAAGTGACCAGCCGTTCATTAAGTTCGAAAATCTTATTAGACACAGTGTTAGTTTATAGTTTTTAAACGTAATTTAATAAACATTTCAGTTGGTATTTATTGCATTCAACGTTTGGGGGATTTACGAGAGCGGAGCGTCCTGTTGTCAAGCGAGACGTCTGTACGCTGTTTCAGTACACTTTTCCCTAGTAGAACAGAACAATCGACTCTGGTGATGGTGAAATCGTAAGAGCTACCCATGACAACATTCAGTAACCGTCGATATTATGCATGCTTTTTTCATGTCGACGGGTCGCGGCCGCCTATCTTCCTTCGTTATCCAGTCTGTGGTACGTGTATACGCTGGCGTCCGTTAGCCAGCAACACACACGCAAACAGATATGTATATATATATATATATATCACTGTACAGTTTATATATAATCGTATTGGCTGTTCTACGGCCGACGTACCAGCATTGTCATTCTATGTGTACCTTTCCTACTATGTTGTTCAAGGTCTTCAACACCGTTCGCAAACTGGAACGGTATGGGTCGATACGCGCGTCACTTAGACGAAACGAACCTTCAAATGCTTAAACAAACAAAAAACAAAACGACGAAACAGAACTATCGTTGCCTTCAAGATTGAACTCGATTTTATAGTACTAACTATGATTGTATGCTCGAAACGGAGTTCCGCTTACTATGAGAATCACTATTAACGACATCAACGTTGCCGGGTCATAGCTGGAGTTATGTACAGATACCTCATAAAATTATGTGCAGTTTAACTAAAAATTTTGTCGCCTTTGCGATGTCATTGCATCGTAAATTAGGGCTCAATTACAAATGGAAACAGTCTTTTCACTCCGTATAGACAGCGCGTGGTGTTTACAATGATTGCGTGGGGCAGGGCGCGTGCTGACATCTGACGATCACTCGGGCCACTCATTGTTAGCTGAGCTACGGAGTTCGTACATGTTGAAAAACGGTAATCACAGCTAAAAAAAAACAAATATTCCTATGTCCAGGGCTTTTTGCTGCTCGTCCCGTAGCAGCTATGACGGCATAAGACGCTATTTGGCGCGGCAGTTCCATCAGCGGTAGCATATGAATAAGAAGAAAAGGAACAACGAAAGGTAAGGCACGAACGAGCACACCTTTAGGTGTTAACACCAGATAGATATATAATAGGTAATATCTAGCAGTCGCGTCTAGATAACGGTGATGCACTATAATGTGTGTTGTGGTTTACGCTAATCAAAACAACCTGGCCATGGTATGCTGAATTCGTCACGCTGCTCAAGATGGACGTATTGCAAATTCTGGACGCGAAACGCCGAAAGCCGAACAAACACAGGCCATTCGTGCGAATTTTCTCGTTCACGCTTCTGGAACTATTCTGAAATTTGTCTGCACACGAAATCATTGTTCTAGATAGTTGGCCTCCAAGCGAGAACCGACTTGTGTCAATCGCTAGCTTCAAGTTGACATTTCAACATTCAAGTAGTTGAAGAAGCAGATCGTTCGCTGTTTGCCGTATTCGCTATAGCAAGAACCCAATAAAAACTACCATCTGTTGCAACGGTCATGGTCAAACAAACGTTCTAACTTATCGGGTCTAGAGCAGCTGCTAAGATGTGAAAGGTGACTGAAATGACGAGAATACTTCCTACAAACGTGTGTCATATGTGTGATATGCCGATGGATTTCACCCTTAACTGACAAGGAGATTTTCCCTTTAAAGGAGTTGAGAGCAGGGCACGTCATGCGACGCAGAGGTGAGCACTTGACGATATCAATCGGAGTTTGGGTCGATTTCCTGTTTTAGGCGTTTCAATTGCAATAGAGAAACAGCGTTGCAGTCTAAAAAGGGCTTATAAGGTGCGTTAGCGCTTCCGGCACGTCAGACTGCGTGTGCTTCATGGAAGCCGCTACCTTTGAAGTTCAAACTAGATTGAAAGAGATACGTGGCTATGTCCATCTACGTGTAAATCGTACTTTGTGACAGCATTATTAGAACATTACCAAAAAAATACTTTCTGAACAAGCAAGTATTTTTTTGGTTATGATAAGTAAGTAGATGCAGTTATTATTCTGCGGAAGATGTAATATTATATACATACGATAGAGGACAGGCACTAAGATCTATTGCGGGAGACTGTGTTAGAAAATTAGCCCATATATATAGATCGTATGAGTTGTCGAAAACATTCTAGTTGGCTTTAAGTCAGCCAACTTAAGTAGTATAAGTCGCGGGTCGGCATTTGTGTTATTTGAAAGTTGATGTTTAACAATGGTAACTATGCTAAATGTTTTTATTCAAACTTAATGTAGGCAGTCTTGAAGATGAGTGAAATTTCTGTAAAAAATTGATATATTACACAGTTTAATTACGACGAAGAAAAAAAAACTATCTTTAGGCCTACAAAAAATGTTTACTGTTTATGGTCAAAATGCGCTATCAAGAAAAACGATCTAAGGATGGGTCTGTCTAAAAATTTCGATGCGAATGATGCACCTCGTCGAAACCGACCAATTACAAACGAAGTTGACCGCAAAAGTTATCATCAAGGAGTTACACATTTATTATTGAGCAGTTTTAAGAAAATCGGCTACAAAAAAAAGTTCGATGCTTAGGTGCTGCACGCATTAACGCCAAAAATTCATTTTCATCTCCGAAATTCTACAGAAACGCAACGAAATTGGGTCATTTGTAAAGCGGCTGATCACAGATGATGAGAAGTGGTATAATAATGCACAAATAAAATGAAAGTTGAAAAACATCCCTTAGAACTTGTGACGAAGCCTGAAGCGATGTCCAAGGAAGTGATAGTGTGTTTTTGGTATGATCGGGAAGGAATCGTGCATTATGAGGTTCTGTCGCTTGATAGAACGATTGATTCGGATCTCTACTGTTAACGATTAATTTATTGCATTACGTTTAATGACTGAAAAGATTGGACGGAACTTTTGAATAGAAAAACCGTTGTTTTTCGATAGTACAGTATCAGACCGTTTACACGTTTAGCTATTGAGCAAAACTGAAATCAGAAATTTTAACGGATTCGCCGTATAGCACGTATCTTACACTACCAGTCTATCATCACTTTCTATCTTCGCAGAACTATCTTAATAGAGATCACTTGTCATAATGTTTTGTCCGAAAACCACAAAAATTGTACGGTGATGCGATTATAGGATTACCGAAAAAATTTCGGTTCTTCGATCAAAATGGCTCTTAATTATTTCAGTGATATTATTTTCAAAACGTTTTTGTTTCAATTTTGGTTAAACGGTCAATTGTTTTCGGCGATCCAAAATCGAAAGTCCGAATCCCACTCTTTGCCCCTGTTAATATTTAATAACTAAAATATCCATATTTTTCTGCTCCCTATATATAATATACATAGTTGCTAATTTAAATAATGCGGAACTGGTTATGATATTGATTAAATTCATCACCTCATTTTGGAAAATGCGGGTGGAAATGGCTCCAGGTAATAAAAATAATAATTTTATTAGTCGAAGTCACCTTGCGAAGTATCGTCGAAACTCACTGCTAGAGATACTTCACTTACGAATTGGTGATGATGATGATGCCGGTGCCAAGGACAACTCTCAAAATGTACTGGGGTCATACGGAAACAAATTTCGATAATCCTTCAATGAGACGAAAAAAAAAAAACATTATCGCGACATTCAAGATCTGCGTAATGTGTTCTACCGAAGCCACTCAGTGGCTATAGACCTCGATAAACTTGTAGTTGCCAACAAAAAGGAGCAAAGAGAAGCTCGTATATTTTATTTAACGACACTTCATTATGTCTAATGTCGTAAGCTGCATGAGAGAATGCCAGGGCGTTTTTGTGCATTTTGGTAAATGGCTGAAACGATAGCTGTTAGCTATAAGGTTAGAATTACTGAAGTGGCTTTCGTACTTAGCTTTTAGAGTAAATACTTACTTATGTCTAACAAACAAATGTATTAAGATAAATATGCTTTGAATTGGTAAATATGTGTAGACTCTGGGACATGGAACGAAGGCATAGTACTTGATGTATTTAAAAATATGTAGGACCACGATATTTTTTATAGCTACACTTAACGACTATTGGGGTTATCTTTTTGGCATTATTACTTTTTTAACAGATTTTTATCGAGAAGTAACTAATTTAGCCTGCAAAACTTTCTTATTAAACTTCCTGTAGCACTATATCCTTAGCTTTTACCATTTTGCCGTCAGTAACGAGCCCGCCACCAAAAATTTTGAAAATTAAAAAACCTACTTCTGACAATTTAGAATTTTTGAAATATTGGTTAAAAATGAGGATCACGAGCTCGTATGTTATGACTATAATAACATGAATATTTCGAGAACAGGTGGCAATGCTGTTCCTGGTATTATCAGCTGTCGAAAAAATTCTGTGCAAAATTAAAACTCCTAAATTCGAGTAGCCTAATTTTGCTAATTTTCTATACGTATTTCTGCTCCGTATCTACCTAGTATACGTACTACCTGTAATTTACAACGAAAAATTGCGAAAGAAACAAGCGCTTATTGTTTAATTTAATTTAATAGGCTTACACTCAGGAAAACTAATCGTACGGAAAAAAAGTAGACGAACTGAGAAGAGAAACACATTTTACATTATTATACATTATCCCCCTATTCAGTGTCTATTAATCTATAAATTGAATACTTTACAATAGAATAAAAACACAATTACGTTTTTAGGTGAAACAATGTAATATTTGTTGTTATTACTGTCATTTTATTTTACTATTAATACTATTTTTTTAGCATTTCATTTACATTGAGATGATCTGAATCACAGTTGCATCCACTATAACAATCTTTTAGGTTTACTGTGCCACTTGCCTTTCTATGGTTTCGCATCATATTATTAGACCCAATATGCAATCTATAATATGTACGGTTGCTTCTATGGTGTTTTACATGCTTTTGTCGCCAACGTTTGGGTCGCTGTCACCCCTCGACGGAACTAAAAACCCATAACGCTAATAATGATGATCTACACAATACGATATAGAAACACTAATGAAAGTATTCAGATTCAGAAAGAACACAAAAAGTCAAATAATTGGGGGAATGCGCAAGACATAACATATGCGTACGTCTAGCGATCGTGCAGTTATCATGGGGTCGAGGGGGCTATATAAGGAATCGTTAGTTCATCTTGAATGGGGAACCCACTGAGTTATCAATTTTATCTCATCATATCATAGTAACATTCCGGCAGAAATAACAGTGATTAGAATCAACTACGCGTTTGCGTTTAGGGAAGATGCCAACCTTACATCACCGCGATTCTGTAGTGAGATTGTTTGTATATATTTATCAGTAGATAAATACACATTTTATTATATATTACACTTTCTCGCTTTTTTTTTTTTTCCATGCTTTTCCTAGACAGGCGGAACCACTGACATTTTAGAGTTTTGTAGCGTACTACAACAGCGTATAAAAAAACGAACGCGGCTAAGCTTGTTACTAGTACAACGATAGCAGAAGCATAAACAACAACAACAAAAAAAAAACTAAACAACACCTGAAAGCTGTTGAGTTACACAAATATCGGCTTATATATTTTTATCATTCATGTTTTGTGTATAATACTATTGATAATGGTAGTTGATGCATGATTTCATAGTATGCACCACTTGGCTAAGCCCCTACTATTATAACATCCTAATTGCACTAAGCATTGGGCGCACACGCTATAAACAAGAAGATGTTATATTTTTATCATAGTTATGGTCATCGTCACAATGATCATCACCACCACCGCCGCCGCCGCCGCCGCCGCCGCCGCCGTCGTCGTCGTCGTCGTCGTCGTAATCTTCATGATCTATATCTAAACTAATATTCGTTTAGTGACAAAAATCACGCTTCACAAGCATGTAAGTCTGTTTCGTACGCTTTCATTGAAGACTGGAGTAGAACACGGCCGAAAAGTGTTCAAAGCGTTACGTTCATTCACACATCTTCGTACAGGCTCGCCGTCGTCCCATACCCTTCCAGACGGTTCCGCACATGAAGGAATGAAGCGAGATTACTCAAATATAGAACGTTTTACTCAAGTAGAAATCATCATCATTATCTACAGTATTACCGAATTGGAGTCGTCACATCAATTTGAATCGTAGAAATTTTACATTACGGTAGACGCTTGGTTTCCGATGAATCGTCAACGTCCCCATCCATCATTGGATACGAACTGTGATCAAACTAGATTGGAAATGGCGGTGGATTTCATTGTTCATATATAACTGTATCCGTTTGTGCTCTTCTTTGACTCGGTAGAAAAATGTGCTTTGGAAGGGACAAACCTTTATTCTCGTTCGGTACGCAACAACTAAATACCCTGCACCGCGACATCTTTGCAGTTAAAAGGGAGAAATCTCGTTCTGTGCACTGTGTACTGGATGGCAATGTGGTATTGATCGCATCGAGTCTTCGGCTAGAAAGCGACAAGGTCTGTGAAACAAGTCGGAATGAAATAGAAAACGGGTCTAACGGTGGTATCGTGTAATCATCCGAAAACGCTAATATCGAGTTCGCTAATCTTCATTTTTCTTCATATTGATTCTTCTTCACTCGCAGCGATTCGTAGTGTCTTTCCTATCGCCATTGTGTATGAAGCTAGTTATTCCGTTTCGTGAGTTCTCTGCGGTCTTATCACTTCCAGCACGAGCTTTGTCCGTTCCATTACACTAGTCTACAACTTGGCTTATGTGGTAATTTTTATCATTAATTAGCTTTACATATCTGTACTGTATGTGTATATAATGTATATTTGACGAAAGAACCATTAAAAGGTAGCCACAATAGCCACTGTGTATAAAACTCACTCGTTCAACTCTGCTTTCTGCATGCCACCTTTTTCATAAGAAGCTAGCAGGGCAAGCTTTCTGGGTAGCTCTACGTTTATTTTCTCGCGTTTAGCATTTTGCCGCCCTTCCACCCCTCAAAAAAAGCAGCTATTATATATTTCGGCTATCGTTATCTTATTATTATTATTGTATAACTCTCTTTGTCTTTCGCGGTCATATATTACATATACCGTTGAAATTCATCGGTGTTCCCTTTTCCCAACTAGAGGGGTCAGCTTTGTTTGGGTTTGTCATATTCGCGTAAACTCGATTGTGCTTTTCATTGATGAAATGCCAAGGGCAATGCAAACGGCGGCAAATATTGATTCATACATCAGTTTCGCATCTCTTAATTTGTGCTTACTTTTAGCTCAGTTTGTAAATTAGAGTGATATGCATAGTCCCGGACATGACCCTTACAAAATTTAACGACTCTTTCCCTTTTGTCTGATTTTGTTCCTATCGTAACGAACCTGTTATTTTCATCTGATTACCAGTTATTTTTTTCGAAACTACATCTCGCGTACCTTCCCTTTCAACGTGTATTGTACATGTTTGTCCCTTGTTTCTTACACTTTCTTTAATATTATTTTTCTCATTTTGTCCAGATTTCAATCTAAAAAAGACTGCTTGATCTGTCCGTCTATCTTTTACCACCTCTTCTAACCGCTATTGGCTTATCTTTCCTTCGTTACGATACGTAATGATTGGGACTGACCACCAGATCGCACCCTTATGCGAGCATATCGATCCTTTTGGGCATTGTATTAATGACTCGACTAATGCCAACCGCTGAGTAACGGCTAGTTCCCTACGTGAGATATTGCAGGGTACATATAGAGACCGGCCAATGTTCTAAAGATTACTTGTTCTACTGGTTCTGCTTTATCTGTTGTATAATCTGTTCTGTACAACACGCTACAACCAGCCAGAATGTTGCTGGTGGGCGGATAGCAAAGCATCTGAGAATCTACGTTGACATACACACACATGCAAAATGTCTTCTCACAGGCAGAGGTTATATGACGTACTGCATTTAGCCGTTATAATTGTACGCCGTTATGTGTGCGTCATATGATAGCAAATGAGAGGGTAGCTGGATCCAGGAAATCAAACAAATTTTTCAAACAGAGCAATTGCCGTGAGCTGCAACTATTACCACAATACATATAGATCATGACGTATGCGGACGGTATTAGAACATACAAACGCTACCCATCTAGTTAAGGCCAGATACCTGTAAAGTATTATTGAAAACAACTGGTTGACGCAAGAGAGAATTTATGGGAATCTAAATATAGAATGGTGCAGTCCGGCCAGTGTTGCATAGAAATGTTGTGTTGCCCAATACATTTTGTTTACTATAACCTAAAGGGTCTGTTCAATTAGCCTTCCGGGGCCAAAAAAAAGAGTTAATTTACTGGGGGTAACATTGTAGTTAGAAAAAGCTGGCCTAAACTCCACGCTACCGCTGAAAATAGCCGGAAGTGAGAGACCCTGTACCCGTAAACGGGAGTTTGACATTAACCTTTATCTAAAAAGAGATGTCGTCCTAAGTTTTGTTGCTCTGTGCCTCAGCTATTTGTATAATGCATCCCCTGTATCATAGTATACTCCAGCCTAATCTATGAATTATTATATATTCGCAACCGACACAATCCTTCATTATAGAGGATGGGCTGTGAGGTTGACAAAGCGTTTTCTCGCAAGCCAGCAAATATTTGCATCGCATACAATAATAGTGTCTAGGACATCGGAATGGGGCCTAACCTTAGTGGGTAGTAGCATCGACGACTTTATTCGAAAGTTGAAATTTTTTTTCTCACCTAATGATAAACAAAGAGGGAAGACGAGCTGTAAGTGACATGAAAGCCCGAAGTGATGATGAACAAACTTCATTTCTGAAAATCTGAGCAATTCAATGAAGTCTCGATGTAGCTGCTTTACGTATAACTCCTAGTGAAGTTCCCTCTGCTCATGCAGATGAAGTCCAAAATGAGGCTGTTTCATAGAGTGGATCGGTATACCTGTAGATACGCTTGTTTTACTTTTATAGGCAGATGACAATGATAGCGGCTGAGGTTGAATCCAGTTATGGGCATATAAAATAAACGATCATTGAAGGCGTGGATTTGAGAGTTAACAGCATTAGGAGCTGCTAACTGTCGAACACTTTTAGCGGCACGACTTCGCCTGAAGCTTTCGTTTTAAGGTGTGAACTTCATCTGGACGCTTTTGTCCTAGATAGCATGTAGTAATAAATAGATGAATTCGTAGTGAAGTTATCTTTGAACCTATCATGATGGCCAACAAGCAATGTCTTTGCGAGGTGGGCGGGAGTAAACTCCCGAGGTATTTCGTTTCTGCAAAAGTTGATGATTACAAAGTCCTGAACCGTTCTGGTTTCCGGATTCATCTGGGTGGCGAATGCTGTTAGTTAGCTTGTTGCATCCGATACGACATCAAACTCTTATTTATACGATCCTTTTGCCAGTACTTTTGAGGCTCCTTCAAGTTTTGCCTATGCATGTTACTTGTAGCTACTACTGTGTTACGTTTAGTAACTTTTTTTTCGCTCCTACTTTTCGCCATTGATACTGGGAATGACCACATCTGTCTGCTTGTCGATACCTGCTGTGGCGCCTTTCGATAACTCCCACCATCAAACATTTCCTGCAGGTCGTACGCATAAGGCCCAGCATAACAACGAGGAAGAACTCTAAACTGTTCACCGATTTTAGACAGTCTAGCTACACCATACCATGGAGCAAGTGAGAATCACGGAAATTCAAACAGCTATTGGCGTAGAGTAACTTTCTCGCTGACTGAGACAAACTTCCTAACAACTCTTAACGAACCGACTCCGCCTATGAAATTTTCGGAGAAATATAATATTGAAACCGTTTCTGAGTCGGTCAAAGGTGGTGGATTTTATAACTGAGGAAAGAGACGGTGTCGTCAAGTTGTTTCTACAGTCGATTCCACGGAGCAATAAAACGCGACATCTCTAACTTAAAAATTAAACTTTTTTTTTTTTGTCTCTCACGTTCTACTACGCCTCTCGTTCGTTGTTTGCTGTCAATTGGGATATTATTGTCCTTGTAGGATGTCACAGCGATGTCAATGGAAACTGTGCTTTCGACAGCTGATCAACCTGCCTGCTGCCTCAGAGAGCGGCAGGTGGCGGAGGTGGCTTATTCGCAGTGTCATCGGCGTCACCTTGACCCGAAGTGGCACAGGTTGCACAGCGAGCCCCACATTTCCCGCCCAGAA
Organism: Varroa destructor; assembly: GCF_002443255.2. Taxonomy (NCBI): domain Eukaryota; kingdom Metazoa; phylum Arthropoda; class Arachnida; order Mesostigmata; family Varroidae; genus Varroa; species Varroa destructor. The sequence goes on from NW_019211460.1 coordinate 16,864,758, forward strand.
TGCAAGGTACTGCCAAAATGAGTAACGGGGAGGCAAGCAGCACCAGGAAACCAAACCCCGCGAAGATACCGAGCACCTGGAATTGCACAATTTAAACGCAGTTAGTTCTCTATCCCTTATTGGACGCGAGGCTGAAAATGCTCGGAAATGATATTGTTGTTCCGTCTTTCAGTAGAACATGTCGGTGGCGGGTTCTTCTGACTTGTTTAGGCAGCTTGAAGAAATTGTGGCTAGACATAACGTGTTCGTTCAAACAAGTTCATTTATTTTGTATAGAAAGTTGCTTCTGTAATTTGGTATCTTGCTAGCTGGCATCATTTTTCAAAGTCAAGAGAAAGTTGATTGGTATGACAAATCCGTTGGTGGCCAGTAACGGATATAGACATTATTCTCAAAACTACTTCCACATGCAATAAATCCAGTACCAAAACTAAGCTGACCTAACCTGAACTAAGCAAAACTAACAGCTGACCGACATCACGATTAATAACGACACTCCCCTCTAGCGAAGACATTTGGTACAGACTGTATACTGAATAGATAAGACAGTGCAATGCCTTCCGTTCCCGAGTCCTACCTGAGTCCTGTGCCACATAACGGAGGCTCTCGAATGTCCAAGTTTGTGGCGGCACGGTCCATGGTCGTAATGACGTAGTAGAAAATCGTCGTCGAGTGAAGCGAGACAAAACCAGCAAAAAACATGACGACAGTTTTTGCACAGCATTTGCGCACATCCATCCTCGCGTTCAATTAATACGCTACAGTGTGGGCATCGCTTGATACCTGAAATCGACGTAAAGTAATAAGTGAGCGTTAGATAAACTCTTAACTAGCCTTACTACCTCACCTGCTCAGAAACACTGCTAGAGGCGCAGGTTACTTTTATTATTATTATAATAACTTAATTTTTGTTTGCCTGTGCTGGATTGCTTACGTTTTCCTTTGCGCTTCTATGTACAGTTATTTAAAAAACCTTTAAAAACAACGAAAATGTCGTGCAGGCGGACGTACGGCCATATCTTTACTTTGTTGGCTTCGTCATTCCCTGTCAGCATTCACTGTTAGACATTCAAAGGAACTAGTTAACGGCATGAGGTTTCAACCTCTCTGAGTCGAAACTCAGATAACGTAATCTGTCAGGATTGATAGGACTGAGTACGAGCGAGATAGTGCGCGAGCTGCACTGTTGGATTCACTGGCGGAGCTCACGTCCGCTGGTCCAGCTTGGCAGGTCCGGATGACTGCATCGTTTCGGGATGAGCGACTTTTCGCTTTCACCAAAAAAACCCAATTTACCACTCGCGTGCATCCAGGACCTGCGTAAAACAAGCATCCACAAAGTTCTGGCATAGTTCGTCATCGCAGGTCGCTAGGGCGTAGCCAGAAGAACTGACTTGCCAATTTGAAACTGGTCGTTGCTCGGACCGATAAACAAGTGTCGATCTACCTTCTGGCTTGCCAGAGCCCCGGGGGAACTTGGCTTTCCTAGATTGTCTCCAGTCTGGAATCGCACTCTCTCGAAATAGTTGTAGCTTTATGTGAATATGGCGTATACCGTTGGTGCAAGTTTATAGACCTTTAGGTGGTTTGACAAAGGGCAGCCTACAAGATTCAACCTAGCCACTCGGAGCATTATTCAGCAACAAGCACCCACATAAGCTCGCTTCTTATTCGCTACTAATTATGTCGATCCATACAACTTATAACATAGATGAGGGAACGATTAGGTCATTTCCATAATAAATGCTGCCATGAGACCATTGAAAAGAAACAGACATGAAGCTGAAAGAATATAGTGGACTGTGTCTGTTGAATAGCAGAAATGACGAATGTCGCTAGTAAAAAGTTCCTCCATGTGGCCGAACGTGTTGGATAGCTCAATAATCACCGAAACGTTTTGGTTTATTAACTCACGTCAGATTTGTCCTAACACTTCACTAAATTACCACTATGATACTAGGAACGTTCACAAGAAAACATAATCAAATTCTTGCACGAACTACGAGATAACGGCGACTTTGAAAATAACATTTCTGACATTACTTTTTTTAATGGTGATTTTATCCAAATATTACTTTGCTCCTTTGTTTCTACGCTGTTCGTCTACTTCTATCTCATTTAAAGGTCCTTCTTTCATCTATAAGAACATTGCAATATTTTGTGCAACGATCGGAACTTTATCTTCTTTTCAAGCTTCAAAAATTAATATCCGTTTTTTCATTGAGAGATAAAACAATGTCGTGAAGAGTGACGCTGAAATAACCGTCTGATTTGCTATACAAATCCGAGTAGAACGCTATGTTTTCAAAACGCCAAAAATCGCTCTTACTTATATTTCTAGCAGATTGTGGAGAGACAATTCACGGAACCTTTAATTTAAGTTTACAAATGTCGAAAACTTTAACTAATTAGCCTAACAATGAACTTGTTCAATCGACTATTCGGGAACGTATGCGTACGTAATACGTACATCGTCGCGTAATCGAACGCCTTTCGAGATGAGATTCGCACCGTTCGATCATAGGTTCATTGTGATTTTTTTTATTGCTTACCAAAACGCATACGACTGTAATACAGAGAACTGGGCATGTAACAACAGGTCGTTAAATGAAAACCCTTCACTAAGTGGCGCACACATTCATTCTATAGAGTATTTAATTAAAAATAATAACGTTCAGTATACTTGGTTCGCTGGTCATTTTCTATTACGGTTGAATTGTTTTGAAATAGATCACTTCGATAATCTTACAACCAAAACAGTTTATCACAAAATAACAAGCTGTTATCACAGATTTAAGCTTAGCAGTGAAAATAAATTGACCTTCTGTCGAGAAGTTTCGAAACAATCTCTTAGGGCGCTTACAGAGAGCACTCTGGGTAATTATTTTGTGCTCCCGCAGAGGGACTAGTTACTATTTGTTATCGTAGGCACAAGCTTATGTTTCCTGCGTTTGTATCGAAGCTATTATTAGTTGCCAACAATGGCTGCAGAATGTCTGTGTATGGGCCGTATCGCAAAAGAACTCGATTCCGATATTAATCAACCGATATACATATTCTCTGTTTTAAGACAGTTGCGCTTGTTCAGGGGTGCTTTGTATATTTTGCTTATCTATCTAAGCGACTAGCGATCGCTTAAGTTAAGCGTCTGATGATACTTTATCGATGCAATGACTTTTCGTCAGTGTGATGACTGCAAGAGTTTTTTGAAGCCACTTAGAAAAAATGATTCGTGTCCGCAATTTATCTGAGAGAGAGAGAGAGAGAGAGAGAGATATTTTCCCTCTCTCGAATGAGAAAGCTGTGATACAGGTCCTGTACACGTCGATCTCCGCCGCTTATCAAACGAATGACAGAATTCTATTTATGTCAGCTTGTTAAGGCTCGATGGGTTTCAACACTCTATGGGGTATCGCAGATCATCTTCAACGCATACGTGGTGAATCGGTTTGATGCTTTTGTTGGCCTCACAAGAACCAACCACCATTCACTTCTTTCAACCGAATGGCGCTCATTTCTAGTAGTTAGAGAAGACTGAATTTACGGAAGAGTAGATCAACTGGGAGACATCTCGATGCGTCCTTGAGTAGCGCTCCGTTCAGTATCGACTAACTGCAACAATTTTTGACGCAAGCCTTCGATTGCGCGAGATTTTTCATTTCACTTTCTACTCGTTCTCAATAGCGTCAGCTACGGAGATATCTATTTAGCGGCCTGGACACACCATGAATAAATTCGTTCTCTCGTTTGATTCGGGACTATAATTGTTCAATCTGTATCGAACAGCCAATCGCAATGTATCTATTACGTCTTGAAAAACATCATGTTGATGTATAATAAATGGACCAATATTAAAAACTGCACACATAGAGGACACACAGTCAAATACACAGATAGATAGATAGACCTTAGCTAAATCTGCCGGTGCTAAATGTTACCCCGACGACACGTCTCACTCACGGATAGAGTCTTGTGGTTCAGTGACCGCGTCACACGCTATAGCCCAAACAGACCCGCTGTTGTCAAAGGTGTCCAATTCGCGGCAGTGATAATGGTGGCGTCTTATTGTCTGAAGAAAACTCTAAATTTTCGGTCGAATTGGCAGACGACTACACGGCAGGGCGGTCACCCTCGTGCCAGCGATGGTACCTCCGTGTGCTTGAGCGTAAAACTAGAACAAAGTACTCGTTTCTGACTTTCCCCTATGGCAATCACGGTGATAACGATGTCGAGACGTGTTTTTCAGCATGCGTTAATATACGGCGCGGACCGATTTTCTTAGCTAAACAGATATCTGTATAGCTAATAATTAAAGCCGATTATTAAATATGGCCATTTTCTAAATGTCTGCGTTAAATATTGGTAACGCTATTGCGCGCGTATATATGTATGTATATATATATATATAGTAAAATCGCTACGAACTGCAGGTAGCAGTCACAACGCTAGAAAATAATAGCTTATGTCAGCTTTGAATGCACATTTGTCTTTGTAAGAGAAACATCTGTCGGAGTTGAAATCGGTGCGTATTGCACTCGTCATTATTACTATATTTGGTGCAGGTAAAGCTGATACAAACCTACATACACCCCAATTATATTTTGCCCATTCCACAAGACGTATTACCTAAGATCCATTTCTGGACGTATTTCTTCTATCGCTATGTTCATCTATTCGGCGCTGTCGTTTCATGTCATGCATTATATCCGTTCTACACAACGTACCTCCCACGATCCTCTATGGCTGGTCTCAACAAATGATGGTGTCCATCTATGTATGATGGTTAACCCGCTAGACGGGGTTTCCCGTACCCCCTTTTCAGATGCTATGTTTGAATAGTCATGGGGGAACAGTAGCAAACCAGCCGACGCCTAGCTTGGTTGTCAACGAGTTTTTCTGTGTTCACGACGGAAATGATGTATGTGTGTGTGTGTGTGTGTGTGTGTGTGTGTGTGTGTGTGTGTATGTGCATTTCTGATAAAGAAAATATGCGGGCTAGTTAGAAAGTATTGGCTGAGATAACGAGCATGCGCTTATGTTGAAACCGGCGACGACAGACCAATGTTAAACTGATTTCTAGTTGATTCCAATCGCCTTTGCTAGTCAGCAGGCAGATAAGGAGACTGGCTTTACTAGCAAGCTAGACTGAAGCTTTGGTTGGCGTTTTGGTCGTCTTCGCAACTTTCTGCTAACTTCGATTATTGGCGATTTTGTCCGATAACGATGTTCCTGTTTCGCTGCTTCTAGCTGTCACGGGGCCAGGCCATATCGGCCGACGTCGATGTAGACTCTGGTGGAGTTGCCACCACCGCCTTCCCCATCACCCATGCGAGTCGGCAATCGTGGCTAACCTATCTGAGCGACCTATTCTTTTTTTATCCACATCAAATCGTTTTATAAGTACCTGACTTCTGTCATGGTCGACCTATTTACAGGCTCATTGTCTTGCTAGTGGTAATGCCGGCGTTTCACCACCAAATTTTCTTCAGGCTACACGAAACGAGCGATGCTTGAGCTTAGACTGAAAGACAACAACAGAGACAGCGGCTCCAGTGCTGACAAAAGCAACAACAACAACAACAACTACTACTACTTACGAACTCTCTTGTGATAAAAACTTTGGAAAACTTATGGATAAGTTGTTCGCTTCGCCAGTCCAAATACTGACTAATATTTGTGCGAAATGACTCTCCTATATATATATATATATAAAAAAAAAAAAAATTATGCCCCTATTACAGTGTTTTCGTCTATGCAAAATGTAGTCTTGGCATCCACCCTCAACGTTTTTATTAATAGCAGGTTCATGCTTTTCGCACAGGCACTCTAGTTAAAGCAGTGCGCCATCCGCCTGCGTCGTTACCACTGGGTCGCTAAGTGGTCTGGCCACGGCCCAGAGCCCCGCTGTTATAATCTGAAAGGACATTGTGCTTTTACCCATTGTTGGTCATTGAATCAAAAAGTGCGCCCGTCGCGCATAACGAATAAACTAGCTGGAAAAAGCTGTATGGCGCAAGGGGCCAGAAGCCGGAAACGGGCATTTCCATCTTAGTTAATTGGGCTGATGTCGGCTATTACTACGGTCGGCATAAATCGGAACTTGTTGACCTATAACTCATCTGACAGTGGTACCGTTGAATCTGGAAGGATGGCTATGGGCAACGCGGACTTTCAGACGTGGAATATTTAAGTGTTTTTATAATATGTATACATACAATAGATTATCAAAATCGACTAAATGGTCAGCACATAGGCCTGTGGATGCGAAGAAAAGGGGGTAAGCCATTGCCATCGGAAAAAAACTATACGACACGGGTGTGAATGATTTGTTTAGATCGGGGGACGAATGTAGTAGCAGTAGGTTATTATAGAAATAAGTAGCGTTACGGTAAATTTGGCAGGTAAAGCAAGAGGAACTCAAAAAAGCTCAATTTATTGCCATGTCAAACCCAAAATTTTACCGCGAAAAGATAAGCGTACAGCCCGAGGCGTAATTGGTGCTTTTCCTCGGTAGAGCGACTCCGTCAAGCTGTCGCAAAGAAGAACTGGAGACGGCTTGACAGTAATAGAAAAAATAAAATACTTTGCACTTCGTTCCCATACAAATGTTTGCCGATTCTAGGGTAGCAAGTTGTCACTCTTCTCGAGAAGCCGTGCGAATAGATGTTATGGCTGTCCTATTCATTTTTCTATTCTTAAACGTATCCTGAAAATCACCTACTTACGTTCCTCGGTCGGCCTGATTCATCTCTTCTTAGTTACTAATTAATTGAAGCTCTAACGTTATCAAGATAGGGTTTAGTTAGATCTTCTATAGCAAATAACCAGATACTGCTTTTCAGCCTAAAATACTGGCTTGTTGCTGTTAGACGAAACACCGTATTGAAGATGCAGGGCCGACACCATCCTGTACAATGCAGTCGTAAAGGTAGTGAACATTTTGGAATCGATTGCACACCCTCGTTCGATCAGAACATTATACATTTTTTTGCTTTGTTACTTTATTTTCGTTGGATAGCATTATCAATATGCAGCTGTATAAAAGAAATCAAATAGTCAACGGCTGTTCATAGGGTGTATAGGGTAATTTTAGCCTGGCTAAATATATTAGGGGAATGGAAATTGAATACCACTCACAATTATCGACCATTTTCCAATGCAAATAAAAGGTCATGATTGATTTTGACCTTTACTCTTCTGAAGAAGCAGCAGCAGCAATAACAACAAAGTTCGGTAAATCTCCCAGCCCTAATCCAACGACGACGTACGATGCGCCTACGCTGCCAATTGTTTATACAAATATTATGCACCAAATCATTTAAAAAACTATTCTAGTTAAGACGATACACCAGTATGGAAGAATTTTTTTTTTAAAAAACCAAACGATCCACTGCCCCTAGTCAAAAGCGAGGGAAGGCGAACCCGATAAAAACTAGGCAAGGCATGGATACGTCTTTTTTGCAGCTTTCCTTTTCACTCGCAAAGGGCTTTGTCCTACCGTGAGCCAACATATGAGTTGGTGACGCCCAAATAATTTCTAGATAGGTATTAATGGTACCGCTACCGATTTCCTCTTCAGCACAAAAGGGGATAGATGCCGAAAGTGTCTATTCGCTCTTGGTAACACTAGTCGTCCGCTTAGCGCACTAGCTGAATACGCTATAAATAGACTATTCGGCAAAGGACAAACACGTTAAAAAATAGGTGCACTTGAAGTAACTATCGGCCGAAAGGTTTTCAGCAAGTACCGTTGAAACCCTAGTCATTTGACATCAGCTCCTCATAATGGACCAGCAAATTAGAGAAACACAAATGAGATTTCACTGGCGAGTAACTATAACAAATGCTGGTATCACTGCCTAACGCAGTTTCAGCAAGGGCTCTTCGAAGACAGGTATCGCGTTCTACTTGATCGTCATTCATCGACATCTAGTCCGTATGACATATATCCTTGCGGCGTACTGAGAAGCTCGGCAACGTTCGAGGTGCAAAATGGAGATATTGTTATTATCATATATTAGTATTCCGCATCGATAGTTTAGCAGCGGTAGAAATTCTCAAAGCTTTTGGCCAGCGAATGGAGCTCTATAATGGTGTGCAGATCTGCGACGAACGCTAAATGATCACTGTGAATCTGTATAGCAACGGCAAGAATTTCTGTAGCGTGCGTTCGTGTTACGCTACGATGATAAGAACAGTGGCGTTTGTTGGCCGTTCGTACGGCTAGTACGTACGGTATCTTGGACGAACTAGTTGGCAGAATATGTTTGTTCGCGCAGCAAAACCCACTGACATCCACTTGCCGTTTCCGGTTCGACACGTCACTTAAATAGTTCAGCTGAAAAATCAGGAGATAACACTGTAACAAACAAGCAGAAGTACTGCACTAGCGAAACGTGCTGGATTTTTGGCAATGATACCCTTGGGGGGTAGGTAAATTTTCATCTGGTCCGTTGTTGTTGCGAGGGACAAAACGATACCAAACAGACGATATTTTGAGCCAGGTTTTTGTGATGTCGACAAGACGACACTGCTCGTTTGTTATTCATTGTAGAGAAAAGTAATAGACATGCATTTAACAAGACTGTTATATTATGATTGTCTCGGCAATGGCCGATACGTGCTTAAAAAGGTCCTATGTAGGACGTTGCAATGGCAGCTTGGAAACGAAACGCAATAGAACAGAGCACAAACCCCCTGGCCGTTTCGGCGATTTTTTACTTGTCGTTTGTCTCATACTTGTCTATCATTTCATTGACCTTGAAGGAATAACCCTTTGTACAATGTCGCGCCAGTACTATAACAGATTAATGTAGGCAAAATGTCTTCGTTATTTAGTAGGACAGGGCAATAGTCGACAGGCCTTTCTCCGAGAGTTAAAGTCGTTTAAATGGCATCCATCTGCTAAATGTTTCAGCTAACCTCGATATTTATGTACATTGAACTTTGACGTTCTTTTCCACTTTAATATATAGTACCGGTGACTTTTTAAGGAAATTCTACACCATAAAGATGTCTCTCCTTCCTTTCTACCCCTTTGTCCCTACCTATTTTTGATTTCTATCTACATGCTCTCTCTCTAATATATGTACTAGATAATTCCACATTTGAATGTCCGCGTTGACTCCGCATATGCCCTCTTTTAATTTCATTAAAGTAGCGGAGGATAGCTAGCAAGCAGTTGTCACAACAGCGGAGAAAGTCGATTCAAAAAGGCAATATTTCCCAGCTTAGTGTTGTACTCTTCATCAAATCCGCCCTATTCTTTCATCGTGTTAATCATCATCACGATCTGCCGCGGCAGCAGTCGTACCAAAGGCTCCATCACAACATGTAGTTTTATAGACCTAAGTAATATCGGCATTAAACATTACCGCATGACCGATAACATCTTGGTCCTCGTGGTGATAGCAGCGCTTCGTCCGAGTCTATCCTGCAAAATGCAAATCCTGCCATCGCCGCCGCTGGCGCTACTGCTATTGGCGCTCCGAGCGTCACCAACAGCGCTGCAAGGCATGTGAGGCATCAGTGGAAACCACTACCCCAGTCCGCGCCAAGAACGCAAGAATTGTCTCATTATTCCGTTGTCAGCTCAACGGTGCAAACGATGACGCCAAACGAAGGGTGATGCGGTGCTTTTTGACGCTAGCGTTGTCTCAAGTCGCTAGCGAAGGCCATACGAAAAGAACTGCGGAAGACACGACGACGGCAACTGCGCGGGCGAAGGAGGGACGATTATGGATGGCAACGATGGCGATATGGTGACCATTATAACAACAGGGATAGCATTCATTGACCGCTGTTACAACCAGCGCCGCTATCGACCACAATGAGCGATTTCTATAGTGACTTCACTGGTAGCTTAGAAGATAGCTGCGGTATTTCTGTCGCTGATGTTAGATTACTGAATCAGCTTTGAACTTCTTCTATACCAAAAACTAGCTTACGGCTTAATCTAGCGAAAAGTTTTGGCCATGATCGTTTGCCGCCGTAGCGAACTATGGGATACAGCGAAGTGCAGCGGGTGAATTATTGCAGAGGCAGCTTTTGCAAAAGAACGCTGAAAGTTGAAGAAACGCTGGGAGACAGGAAGTTGTGGCAAGTGACCCGATCAGCTGGCAATGCCATGCTAACTGACTGGGTCACTCTCGGCCTTGTCGTTTCTAAGAATAAAGATGATAGATGGATATCAACCGGGTGTAGCAGTCCAGCCAGAAGCGGAGCGTAAGCATTAGTAATGCTATTCTGCAGTTTCGTAAAAGATATAGGTACGATATTGATTGGTGCTGTGATATTTTCTAGGCACATACCAACCACCTTCAAGTCTCATGTGTTCTGTCGACGAGCTGGACGACACGTTAGGAAAGGTGAACGTTAATTCGGAGGGCCTTCTACCCCTGCATGGCTCTTCAGGCTCCATTGTAACTAATACATTGGTAAAACGATGCAAATGATACCTGACTAACTTTGCCTTTTTTACAATGAAGCTGTTCTTAAAAGCATCGATTCTGTTCGGATATACCCAAACTCATGTTATGTATATTCTATATTACTAAGGTTTATAGAAGCCTCGTTGAACTCATTTTCGGCTTGCCAGCCACTAGTTCGCTTAATGTATCCCTTAAAGTTATTATCGGTAGATGCAGCTTGATATAGTAGTACGAGATTCGAACGACCACTCCACTTGCGCTGTGTAGTAATTAAAAAAATGTTGTACCCTTTTTTCTGATCTGTGTCTATGTTTGTGCGTGTACATATGTAATTTCACGAGAATCCTGATTAAGTTACATGTCTATTGTAATATACGTGCTCGGGAAGTTCACTGGTGGTCACGCTTTTGTGTCCTAGCGATTTGATAGCACCAAATCATCACTTTTCCAGTTTCTTTTTGTCGTGTCGCAAAGAACTAAATTTCTTCTGGTTGATTTCGATTCTTCGATAGTTAGACCGTACCTTATTATATGCAAGCAGATATCGTTCGATTTTAGTCTGCCGTAGAGCCTAACGGAGGCCTTCAAGATACACTCAAATATTGTGTCAATATTCTATTTTTCTCCTGTTTACACGAAGCTTTTTTATCGTGTTTCCCAACCAAACACGTAGTTTTTTTTTTTTTTTCTAAAACAAATATCTACGGCATCAACGCTCAAAGACGACAGAACCTTAGTCGTGCACTAAAATTGCGCTATTCTTTGTCATAATAACCTGTCCTTAGTACTTTGGGATTTTTAACGTTTTATAATGTGTCTTTTTACGATGTCACAGACCCCATCGTTCTGCAAGTTGCCTGGGTTAAGTGGCTGTGACCGGAAGTGGATTTGTGCTTATTATAATTCTGACGTAACTTTTAAATATGTTTCTCACTCAGCAATTATGACGTTACTTCGGTTAGCCATTGTTGTTGTCAACGGATACTAAACTTTTCTCCGAAAACCGTCTACGTGCTCAACTGGGACTACAAACAGTTTATATACGACATTGATTTCTGTTACGAAGACTTTTTAAATTAGCTCATTAGTCTATTCCGCTTGGTCAGCCTGCTTAGGCGGATAACTGCCGCGTTATCCGGACAAAACGTTAATACGCAGGTGCTCGACTATTGCTCTACTAGTGAGAAGGAGACAATATTGGGCGCCTGAACCACAAGCAAAACGCAAAAAGGAAAACCTTGTATATATCTGAGTGGGGCCTGCAAATCATTTGGATTGTTTAATTATGACTGACTCCGTAAATCTGTACCGCAGAGTACAGCCACACGTGTGCTGATACCTATACCGATTACGGCATCTGAATTGGGACATTTTCGTACGCTGAATCTCAAAGACTACATGTAAATACAAACAGATATTTCAACATAAAAAATATGACATGTTTTCAAAGCGTCATTCTTGACAATCATGTTCGTGAGAGGTAATCAGCCTCAATTCAGAACTTAAGCGATTCCCCACCGGTCGCTTCCAAAATAATTCTGTCTAATTCTGCAAATAGTTTTATAAAAGTAACCATGCGTCGAGTCATATTGGCAGGTCTGACCCCGCTATAGTGCCGCCTAAATACGGTACATACAAAAGAAGTAAGTGGAACTGAATTCTGTGCCGATAGCAGGCCACAGATCCTGAAAATGTAAGCATTTAAAAAAACAGCCTAAAAACCTCATAGGGATTGACCGTTGGAACTCTGGACGATTCATTTGAAAATTGCTAATTTTCGTCTCGATATAGTCGCTAATTTCTCTATTCGTACTCTAGATGTGTCAAAATTCATTTTTTGAGCTATTTTTGTCAATTTTTAGACCTTTTAAATCGAAAATCTACTGAAGATCCTTCGGCTTGCCTCGTAAAAATCTTCCTCGATCTTTTCAAAAGCCGTGTGAAAACGGGCAATGACGTAGACCGTCGACTGGGGAAGTAAAGGGAGTTTCAGATTTAGGTAGGGGTGTGTCTTTTGGTTTGGAGAGATTGGATGGCTCACTTCTGCTCGAGATAAACTCGCAGATGAACGCATGTTTATTACAACAAGAGTCCGCAAAAATTTATCATATATTAGGCGCCGTCTCCTGTTTATGCATTGTTCGTATGGGTCCTCACTCAGCTTTTTACTGAATATATGGTTTAGTTGGGTATAAATAGACTACAATGCCACCTATGGACTTCATCCCGCGCCTTTATTACATTGCATTTTACCGCTGTGGAGGTAAAAGGCTAATTATATTTTCATTACATTAGTGGCCAGCTGTTATCTAATATATTTTTCTACAAAGTTAAAATGAAGCTTTTTATACGGTACAAGTTATAGCACAAAAATAAGTTCAGCCCGCGCTCTCTGAGAGATTGTTTTGGGTCAGATAAAAGCGTGGATTTTGGCGCTTAGTAATATAGAATAACAGAATCTGCACACATGTTAAAGACGAGTGCTTTAAGTTTACTATAGTATTATATTGAATAGCTAGTTTCTAGTTTTCATTCACACAAAGGTCCTTCGCATATACTTGCAACCTAACGAACCTTACATAACTAGCTGTATGTCGAGATTAAAGTCCCTTTTTAGTGACAAGAGATGCAGCTCTTTGGATAGTTGAAAGATCACTAAAAGGATAAGATCTTATGTAGTTGCGAAACATTTGAGATCAATTTGAAAGCGGTGTGTAATCGTTAATACCAAAAGGGTACCACAGGGTCGATATCGATACTGTGCTATCAACCACCACAAACATCTGTAGCCACCGATTGAGTAAGACTCAAGAAACCGCTACTAAGAGTGGTCTTGAACTTGGACAAAAAAACAGTACGTCAAAAACTAGCTGGCTGCTATCTCCAAAAAAAAAAAGGGGCGAAAACAGTGTTATTTCTCTGGCTGGCAATTGATCATATCTTATTATACACGTTGGAACATTAACTGAAGCGGCTAGGGTGACAATAGTGCAGCGCTTGGCATTAATAGATGAGCAAGGAGGCCGCGAGTAACCTTTCTACTTGCAGCGTTATAGTTCTTAGTACATGGTTTAGGTATGGCAATAACGTTATCATACGAATAATAGTGATCAGAGTCAAATTAACAGAGAGGTTTACGCTTTCGACGAAAAATCATTCATTTGGCATGACCTAAGGTAATCCTGACCTTGCATGAAGCAGCATTTCAAAAGGATTCACAAGCCACTCACGAGAAGTAGGAAAGTGCAATCATTGGAAAGCCAGGATGTAATAAGGACAAAGCCTTTTTATTGAAAACCGATAGCTTGGCAACATTACTGAGTGCTTTTACTTTAGGTCCAATGGATGTGCAGTACTTCCAAGGACTGCACCAAATACAGGACGTAGTACATTCATATAAGGCTTTTACAATAAGCTTATATTTAGCGTACGAAATATTGTATACACATATATATATATATATATATATATATATGTATATATATATATGTGTATATATATATATATATATATATATATATATGAAAATCTGGTAAGCATTCTAGGAATCTTTACTCAACCTTTTTTTTTTTCACCTTCATTTTGATTGCATTTTACTCGTTTGCTACTTTTATACAATAAAGATTCTTAAACTGTCCAGAAACTTTCTAACTGTAGCAAAAGCTGTCTCTTTTTGTGTAAATTCTCACGTTTTATAAGAAAGATGGATAGAAATACTTGAGATATTAGTCCGTCTTTTGGTAAGAGCTTATACACTGGATGATGCAAAACTTGATGGGGATATGTTTATTGCTTCTCGTTTTGGGATTAGGGCTCTTGTTTTTTTAGTCAATGCATATAGACAGATGCAAAATATAAACTTAGTTTGGAGATTGATATTGATTTTTGTGGCTTCTTCTACCACAGGGTGTGCCGACGAGTCAGATCTCTAGGCAGTTTCCATTAGGACGAAAATTTATTACCTAGGACACATCGGAAACGTTGGCTTAAATTAATAACGCTACAATACAAATTTGAATAATAATAAGAGTAGTGGGACAGAGAGTCCTATTGCTATTGGGATCCTGGCTACGATTTGAGCTCAAGACGATACTGGATACAGGACAAAGGGAATACATGTATGGCCGATTCATCAAACGGTAAATCGCCAGACTAAGCATAGACTAATCTACCACTGAAAAACATTGTACCTTACAGACGGTCAAAGTTGAAGTATACGGAAGGCATCATAGAAGTATCCTGTTCGTTCGGAGAACACCCATTGACGTTTATCGACCTCACAACTTATACCTCAAAAGTGGCATATTTTACAGAGTGCGATCATTCCAGAACAGCCCTTCTCGTTTGTACCCTGAACACAACCAAGCGGTTCATATAGAAGTACCCGAATTAAAACATCGACACGATAAGCAATGCTGTGATAAGACAAGAGTCCTAGTACGGGTTTATAGATCTGCTGCTTACAGAACACAACGGGGCATTCGTTTATCGCTTCCTTCCTTCCTTAAACCATTGTCCGCCCGCCTTTGTAACCCACATCCCGTATCTGTATGGAAATTGGTTTTGTACGTCATTAATCGCCGATGTACGACTCTACCTACACCGTGTTAACCCCCATGAACCACTGGAAATACCAAGACCTCGGGTGATCATGCACTACTGGGCGTAATCCCCTAAAACCGGTTCGATACAGGGTCCTGGCGTACCGTAGAATCGCACGTTCGAACCTCTTAGTGCTATCATAATTGCCGCGTGATACACCGGATTGTTCGAGGCTGACAACTGCTACTTTGCCATGCTCGTTTTCATTTTGGCAGCAGTAAATGATGTTGCGACTTCTATGGAAAAGCCTAATAGACCTATCGGTCTTTGGAGCGGCAATGAGGCTTTTTTGACGTACGACGTTAAACTCGATGCTCGGTCACTCGTAGAAACCTCGCAGACCTTCAAACGTCAACCAAACTATCATAAATTCAAGTTTGACTTTCGGTTCACCCGGTGTCGGCCGTTCACCGCGTACAAACTGTTGGAATAGCTCTTTTGACAAGCTTTGTGGCGCCTGAAGAGAGTCTTAGTAACGACGATATTGTCTTTTTTTCGATTCTTTTAAAAGCAGTTGCTTTCTTCGACGCGAATCGAGTTGTGCTCAGGACGTTGCTCACAGGCGGTTTGGCGTTTTCGATATTATCTAGTGAGGCGACTGTCCACGATCATTAGCCGGGCGTTCAGACTTCTCCATCCATTTCTTTTGCAAAATGATGAATAGTACGGTTTCGTCTGATCGCAAGCTTTCAGGCTCATCGTCACGGTTATATTGTATGCCGCCTTTATGTTGTTACCAATACGATGCAAACTGGCTTGGCGCTATCACCAGCTGACCGGACCGAGTGGTTCACGAGCACTCAAATCGGGTTTATATTGCGGCAAATTTTACTATATATAATCTTCACACAATTAGGATTTTTCTAGGATAGGTAAAAAGCCTCATGGATGCATTTCTTTGGACAAGTCGTCATTTGACTGTCAGCGAAACCATCATCTTCAGAGTGACAAGTTCAAGTTCAAGGGCAAGTTCTGAAGCATCTATAAGATTCAAACGTAACACATAACACTCAACTGTTTATTTTTAGCGTGAGGCTGGCATTAAATTTATCGCTATCCTTCTCGCCTCTGGCTAGTCCTCATGTACTTCAAACCGTGCCGTCTTTCGTACCGTGTTCCTTCACAGTTTTCCCATGCCAGGATTGCTTATACAGAGGCGATCTGAGCTGTAATTCTGCTGCTGCTGCTGCTGCATCGATTGGCTATTACAGGGATCCTACAGAGCCGGAACTGCCGCTGTTATTGTCATCTAAAAGTTCGGGGACCAACGATTTGGTCAAGTCAAAACGATACGAACCGGGATTTTCTCTTTCAGTTAGTGCTGATGACGCTCACAATGCATTGTGCTCAGACTCTGCCGCTACTTCGGCGGCAGTGACTGCTTATTATCCTTGTAGATCCATTTATCCAGCCGTTGTTGTCATTGTCGTCCAGCAAGTGTGCACGTAGTCGGCAGGTCTGCCACAGCCTTGCTTATTCTGCTTCCGTTTGTCGCTCATCCAGTAGATATCTTCCGGAGACATACGGCCACGCCATAGAGAAACACGCAGATGAATTTATGCACATGCATACACACCCGTATAAACACATTCAAAAGGATAGGTGAAACAGGAAGGATACCTGCCAGACAGACCGATCAACGGACGGAGAGGTTGACCGAACGCCTCGACAAACGTTAACGGGTTGTCCACTAGAAGCTGCCCCTACTCCTGCAAGTTTCTATGATACTGGCAATGTAACACGCTATGACTGAAATACCTAACGTAGTAGCGATGGCACTAGGTAAACCAGTGCAAGTAAATCCTCGTCCTCTAGTTTATAATGACAACAGTAATAATAATCATACCAGACGTAGTTGAGGTAACGCTGCTTCTGAAGCAGTCTAACTAAAACGGTAAAATCCGAAACATGGTAGCATGAGCAGTCCTATACTTCTGCTAGAGACATTGTGGAGCGGCATCAGTCAGTCACAGGCGACTGGCGATTTAGAACGGGGACGTGCCGTGAAGAAAAGGTGCGGACTAAGCGACGCCAGTATCTGTAAATGCCTATTTGTCAGGGTGCCACTGTCCTGTAAGAAGTTGTTCGGGTCCAGGGATTCTGTGTGCGTGCATTGCCTGTGCTCTTCGGCTCTGTCCGAAGATCGACTGTGCATTTAGGTCAGCTGCCGCGTTACGGCACCTTCGGGAGTGCTTGCGTCAGCCTATCTACCTTGGTTCGTTATTGTTGTCGCCGCTTGTGGCGTTGCTGCCATCTGTCATTGCTGCTAACTGACGGACATGTCTACGAGATCCAACATGGGAGCCTATGAGGGGTCCCGCGCGTACATGCATAAAGGTTATATATTATGGAAATAAAAGAAACAGGTGGGTAAATGGGCACATGCAAGAAAAAGAGGCAACATAGAAAAAAAAAGACAAAAAAAGAAGCGATCTAAAGAATCTCGTACATAAAGCGTGAACGACTACACTAACGGGTATATACTAAGTATAAAGATATCTTTTACCGAATTAACGACAATAATAACAATGATGGTGACTATAAACCGTGCACATCGCGTCGAAGGCAATGTTATTTTTCTAATAGAGAATTAACTAGCTGTGTTAACATGCATGCACGTAGCTAAGAACGATGACAGGCTGGCGATAAGTGCGGCGGTAATCGCTTCACACGCCTCCGGCGTCAGAAGTAAAAATCTTATTTATATTACAGCAATCTAAGAGGCGCTATCCATCTATGAGCTGCCAAAATGTTACCACATCTGGTCGGCATATCGAAACTACCCGCACCATTGAACCAGTTCACCGCATACGGAAAACTGGCAACCACTACATGGTAATACATTGTCCAATAGGCTCTTGTTTACCAACCGACATTTATAGTTGTCGACGATCTAGGACAATCTAGACGAAAGCTATTATCGATATGACAAATCCTACGCATCTTATAAGTTTTCATGAATTTAAACCTGTTTGTCCCTAGCGGTAAATGGCGTGATGATCAACTACCTAGTTCGACGTCTAGTGAGTCACAGTGGTCTGTTTATATACTGTAAATATAAGTCATTATTTTAAGCGTACGCTCCAACGGAGACGATGGTAAAAACTATCACGCATAAACATCGATCAGCGCCGTTGACTTCTTAGATTATATGTTCTCTCCCATCAGCCCATTTTGAGCATATTCCTAATTGTTATTAATATCTACCGGACAAAAGCTTCACCTAGATCTATAAACGAACGTATATTTTCGACTTCACCTTCCTATGAAGCTCACACCTTTTTGAGGTGGATTTTGCATAGTCATTCACAGAACGACCGTACCCAATCAAACTAACATTCGTTTTAATAGAAATAATCCGTTTGTCGTTCGTCAGCGGTATTTTGTTACTTATACAATGCTTTTCAGCCCATTTGTTACTCACTTGTATAGCTGATAGCATAAACTTCTTTTTCTCTGTTAATAAAAGTCGTCCCAAAAAGCTTGTCAGATAGTAGTTTTGATCAAGACTAGGCCGATAATTTTATCGAAGAAGGTCGAAAATAACACTAAGCGTTCATCTGTATGGTTAGCCAGAAATAGGACTAGGATGGCTAGTACTGGCCTTCCGTTCTACTTCCTGTACACGATCGCGTCCCTGTACTGTGAGAATGCATTTATTGAACGACACACCGGTGAGAACGGCAACATCGTCCTCGAGCAGCTATTCGTAAAATACTTCCTTGTTTACTCTGTTCTTCATTGACAGCCGGGAGTATCATATGTAGTATCGTCTCTATATAACGCGTTGAGACCCTGGCTGGGCGAATGATTCAGGCGCTTAATTGAAACCGCCGTCGACCCCGAATCAGCTGGGCCATTGCCCGGCTTTAATCACAAGGAGATGAGGGACCGTCAAGGCGGAGACGACAGCCCACAGACGTGTCGCCGTGTGTCCAGTCACGACAGAGACGTCGGAGCTCAGATGAGTTGTGGGATAGCAGAGGTACAAATTCAAACAATTAGTATGGTTACATTCGATAGGTTACTGTATCAGTTTCAAGTAATTTGTTTAGCTCATCTTCTAAGAGGGCAACAATGGCGGCCATAACAACGGTGCGCGCCGAAATAATTCAGCTCGTCGTTTTCTTGACTTTACTGCCAAATCGGGAGTAACATTAACTGCAATGAACAAACCATCGACTCGTACGGGCAGTATCAGATACCTAGTACGATCCGCTTTGACAAATTGATAGATGAACATATCGAGGGTGTCGCAGTACGAACGCTAGCAGCGACTGATGGCAAGCATCTGGTTCCATTGGCGATGGTGGATCAGCGATGGAGCCGAAATAGGTAGACGCATTTGCCCTGTAAAAAGCTGACAAAAGCAGTAGAACGAACAGAAGCCAACCCCTTTTAGCGTTTTGGAAGGACAACGTAAGTTGGACGATGATTTTGGGGAAACGAGGTCAATCGAAACAAAGTGAAGCCGCTATAGGAGGTAGTAACAATTGTAGGCCCGCATTTTTATGGGAAAAGTGTCCGTCGTACGCAGAGATGATATTCATAGAGAAGAGTGTCGAAATATAAAAATAGGTCGAATGGGCCACGATGCGGTGGAAGGGCTTTGGTAGTCCCAGGGCTATTGTATAATACAATTACAGTATATTTATTGTTGGATCAACGATTCACAGATCGGCTGGTGAAATGTCACTAAGCAATAGTTTCTTGTGTGGTTATTATTGTTATGGTATTATTGGAAGATAAGTATATATTCGCGGACATCTATGTAAAAGCATAAATATACACGGATACGAGATGCGAGACTGCTAAAAGATGATAGGATCAAGCGCGGGTCAAAAATCATCTATGCCAAATTTTAAATATACATACGCCAAATGCTTCATTGGTACTCGAACATCGAGATAGCCGTTTCTATACCGTGTGTACTCTCAACCTTTCAAGTACTACGGTAATTGTATGTCAAAAAGCAATCGCTTCTTGACCCCCCTGTAAATCAACGCAATAGTCTAATTGTCAGGTTTACTCATGTAACACCTTTTTAACATATTTAATGTGCTTCTAATGTATAGATAGTATTCTGCTCTCGATGAAACCACATAACATTAGCTGCCTATCAGCTTTATTGGTATCTTTGATCAGACAACCCTAGCCTCCTTGCCCGTACCATCCATCTTTTGGAGGCAGATTGTCAATCTTCATCGTATAGGTTATCTGAATCTTTTTCTTATTTGGACAGGCAGGATCGTAAACGTACTAGTCAACTCTTGGGGGCTTATTCATATAAATGGTGCCCGTATTACTTGCGATTTAGCCTTAGGCGGTCCGCAACGAATCTCCATTTATAGGAGCCTTTATACGTTGACAATTGGATTTCATCGGAGAACAACTAAAAGACGTTTTCTGGTAGTTCGCTGTTTCTGTCTCGTCAGCCACCCATCTACATAGAACAGCTTGTATTTATTGTCAGATGAATGAGTAGGCAACCTGTTGGATCTCTAACCATGTGAAATTCTCCTTTTGAATCCTGCAGTCGTAGCACAACATCTTATATTTTGCAAATATCATTAAAAGCTAATAAATGTCTCCGGTTTTGCGTCCGGTATTGGGCTACAGATTCGTTTAGACGGCTGGCCGCGAGCTCAAAACAAGATTTCAGGTTTAACCTAGCCAACCTTGCCTGCCCTTATATTTGACAGGTAAACGCCGACTAGTTACGTCACCATCATGGGCATAGCATGAAATACAATCCTAAAGGTGAACCTTAACAACCCTTGAACCGCTAACTAAGGACAAAGCTAAGCACATTTGGTTTTGGCCTTTTGAAACTCTGTCTATGTTTTTGCCCACATAAATTGATCTATGCACGTTTTGAGTCTAGCCTCTCTAACGGGTTGTCATTAATTTTTTTTTCGTACCTTATGAAAGATCTACATCCGAAAATATTTGGCTGATTTTAAACAGATACATTATGGAGAATGTGAGTGAGCGCGACGTGTCTAAAACAAATATGAAGTTCTGATAAAATGTGCCAATTATCAAACGGTATAACAGTCTGATAAGAATTAATGGAAACTACAATAAATTATGTCAAAGCCACCTCCGTCTGTTACCTAGTCACAATGATTCGGTGCTGGAGAATCCGCATCTTGAAGACAGAATCTTCAAGTCTGGCTATGACATTTTCGGACGACATTCATTGCACCCCCAAATCTGTTCGATGGGTTGCCGACCGTGATACACAGATCCGATTGTTACAAGACAACAGCAATGTCTGTGAGCTAAAAAAGCGATACATTGACAATGCATGAGGTGGCAGCATAATTATATAGCACAACGAGCGAACCAATTTCATCCAGCGTTGGAGGAATCGTGTGGCGGCATCTTACCAGTTGACAAAACGATGGGCGTCGGCGTCATCGCACGCGGTAGATAGGAATGACAACATCTTTAACATAGCCGTTATCAGTTATCTAACAACTAGAAAGCAATGGTGTTAAGAGTTTAATTTGGACGGATACTAGCTTCTATGACGTATTGCTAAAAGCAGGCACTAATATTTGATGATCAGGGGTATCAGGAACAACCCAACGCCGTTCTGGATGCTAACACCGCATATTTCTCAGAGTCGGTAAATACAAACCACGAGGATTATATTATCATTCGTTAACATTACGTCGTGTACCAGGCAGCATTTTTTTGAGTAGACATTTACGAGCTACCTATTCATCTTATCAACCTTAATCACCTTAGGTATGTTTAGATTGCATCAAAAATCCTATATATATCTTTTATCCCATCTTTTTACCTTTTCATATTTTTCCGTACCTACCTTGTATATCCTGTAGGAGGTTATGCAGGATTGTAGCCTGATCACAATCCTTTAGCGGGTGCCACGCATCCTGACACACGACACAGAACGTGTATCGACACTTTGAACATTGTAGACCATACGGGTCTACGGTGGGTTTGGGCAGATCGCAGACGTTTTCACAAGACGGACCTGGACAGAACATTCGTAGGGGGTCACGCGTGATCTGTTCATTAAGAAGAAGTGTTTGCCAGCGTTCGAGAAGCCTCGGCTGATTTTTTAGTAAGAGACGGGCCTGTGGCTCTCTCAGGTCCATGTCACAGTTGGTATGCGGACATGGTACCGATGCCCGGCCATTTTGTACGCACACGACAGCGTGCTGCTCAAGGCATTCGACACAAAACGAGTGGGCGCACGGTTCAAGTCTCATACAGCGTTTCAAGCTGACGACACACAAGCACAGCTGGCATAGATTGGCGACAGCCGCGTCCGAGGTAGGCACGTCGTTTGCCGACAGTGATCGCGCAACGGGTTCGTGCAGTCGCACCTCCTTGCGGGCTACCGAAACGAAGGTCTGACTTTTCGGTAGGACTCGGGCTAACTTCTGCTTCCCTGAGGGACTTTGGAAAAGCCAGCTGAAAGGCAGACAATTCCAGCCCGATTTCGTATCTTCATCAGCCCACTGATGGGCCACGGGCCCGCTCTGCGACATCGCAAGTGACCGTACGACGCCGAAACAACGTAACGGCGTAGATGTTCACTGCATAGGCCGTGAACGCTAATGACTCGGGCTCATTAATGTCAGACGCACATTGATCCCGTTTCTTTGTGCCGCCTTATATGGAATGTTACGTAAATTGACGAGTATGCACAGATAATAGCGGCATTCTATCAATCATTAAGTACACTATTTTTTTGCAGTCTCGTAGTTAGCACTGGAAACGATAATTTACTATGTACTGATATTTGCTATAAACACCACCACCTCACAATATCCTAGACGTGTCACACTGTTGTACGGACGGCGTTGATCCTTCCGAAATGGATTCTGTCGTTGTGGCGGAGGTAGTTGTAGAGTAAATGCCTTGTAGATACTGGGAATAAATTTTAACCTCGTTTAATTTTTACCCGCCATTCGTAGTCCACTTGTTTGGGTTTTTCGAAGTTCGTCCTTTTTTCCTTCTGAGCCTTCATTGACGACGATTCTCACCTGTAACACGACAAAGCGCGATAGCAAGCACGCAAACACAATTCACAAATTACGAATATGGTAATGACGATTGATCAATCTATTAGTGTACTTTTTCGCAACGGCGGAAACAAGAGAGATGGCAGTTCTCAGCTGTGCATGCATACGAAGTGATCTAGTGATTCTGTTCTAGCGATCGAGTGACTACACGAGCGACGGGTGACGATGACGCGTCGTAAGCACCGTTAACTGAAAGGGAGGTTAGGCGGTAAGGGCTCTGCGCCCTCTCCTCATTGACACAGTGACGGACTGATCAGCGTTACCAGAAGCTACAATCACAACCGTTGAGACTATGGCACTTATTGGCTGGTAAACCGGTTTACTTTACCTCTGAGCTTCCACCAGATCATCTGAGACTTTAGCCAGACAGAGTTATTCTGGACTGAATGGCGACGAAAGCGTTAGGCTCGATTTAACTGGAAGAGTCATATCCTTGACTTAATATGTACAGTTAAGGGGAACGAAGTCCAGGGTAGGCCGCGCACGCACGACTTACGAACAAGCAAATCAGCGATCGAACAATTAGAAGCTCGAGGCCTGTCCACTATACTATTGCAGGCCGTAACTTCGAATCTCTAAGCGTGTCAGCGGTATGTCGGTAAATAAGATAAATATCAGATGGTACAATATCGAACAGTGCCCACTATATCTCTAGTAGCATAGTCCACCTGAGTGTTCGCTTGATAAAATGACGGGGCGCCTATTTGACTTTAAGGATCCAGACACCCACTAGCGCTCTGTATAGAGCTAATTAAAGACAAAACAAATCACAAATAGATATGATATCTTTTATGGCTTCGTCAATGAAAGCAGAATTATTTAAACCGCTTTGAGAGAGGGAAGGGAAACGTAGCATTCGGTCAGTTGCTCTACAGCTCGTCCCGATAGATCAGATATAACGACATATTATTCTGATTGCCCGGACAGACTTCAACTGCTTTGAATTCCCGAACGTCATATTAAGCTGGAAAAATTTCAAACAGGTGCACCTTCCGAAATGCGACTACGTACTGCTTTCACAGAATAATAAACAATATTTTCGATATTATGATGCGAAGTAAAGCTACTATTTTTTCCAGGGATTCTTCGAAATATGTGCAATACTGTCAATGCAAAAACGAACGATGGAAACAAGACAGCAGAGTATCTTGGCAGGTACAGTTAATAATTCTACTATGACTAGTCAACAAGCGGTATGGCGAAACTTACGCTTATTTCAAATCCTTAAAATTTGTCTTTATTTGCCCAGTGAGGTTTTCAGGAAGTATATATACATATACTTTCTTCTTTTCGGTGGGGCTCCGCACCCACCAAAGAAGGACTCATGGGATTGGTTCAAAGGGAATTCTTTCGCACCTCCATTCAGTTACCTCGCATCCAACTAATCTAATCGGATTATCCGCTGGCCCATTACGATTAACCGCTAACTAACTATAGAACTCCATTTGCCAGTGCAGATATGAAAACAGCTCTACTAGAGGTGCGCCGCAGGCCCTCATCTCTTGAAAGACAGCAGCCTAAAACCGTTCGATAATACGCCCACTCCGATTTACCCTTACGCATTAGAAAGGGTGAGCAATGTTCATTCGATAACAGTAGATAAATG
The DNA here is from genome assembly GCF_002443255.2 of Varroa destructor. Taxonomy (NCBI): domain Eukaryota; kingdom Metazoa; phylum Arthropoda; class Arachnida; order Mesostigmata; family Varroidae; genus Varroa; species Varroa destructor. Next base: position 16,889,459 of record NW_019211460.1, read on the forward strand.
CTCTATATAACATCCAAAATATCATCGTATCATGTTGTCAACTAGAAAGCGTTTCATGATACAAAGTTTCATCAAGTAGACTTTGCTTGATTTTTCTATTTACTTAATAGTAAATTCGTGTGATTCGATGAAACCGCTTAGTTGAAGAACAACTTTTTTTTCTCATTCTGGTTCCGTCTGACGACAGCTATTTCGGACTGCTTCTATCTAGGCACGATAAATCTATGGCGGATGACTGAGCCATGGTCGACTGCATTTTTGTCAAGGAGTCCGCCTATACCATCCCACATCATCTTTGTCAGCCATAGAGGTCAAGACCGAAACTTAAATCGACAACAAACTCGTCCGAAGGCATGATGATGGCTAACCAACGATCTAACAACATTGGCAGGACACACATCTCGAGGCCTGTCCTAAAACATTGTCGAGTCAAAAAGAATGCTCTAATCGCCCAATACAATATTCAGTATATCTGTAGGTATATCTGTTCAGTATATCTGTATATCTGTATTCAGCGATCTGAGCCAGTTCTATGATGAATCTCAGGGTCTACTCCTTCCCGTATACAAGTAATCATAACAATGGCTACTATAAACACATGGTTTCCAGTCAAATCTCGAAATTTCTTATCTGTCTGCCTAACTTTCAGCGTTTTAGTTCTCAGCAGTCGACGTACACCAGAATACCGGCGACCGCAACGCGATCGGACCCAACAACATCGGCATGCCGGTAGACCCGCTCTTAGAAACACACACTCTTTCATAATCGTGACTGTGGTCAGCTACCACTTCTACTACTACGATACAACTGGTTAGTGGCACCAGCAGCGTCGTTTGATTCAGCGCAGCGTCGATATAGGTCAAAAGCGCGCCATCAACGACGGCGCCAGCAAAACGCACGGCAGTCGCAGTACGCGACCAAGCCACGGCGACATCTGCGCCTTCCCTTTCTTCTCGACCGCCACTGGCCGGGATATGATCAACAACAAAAACAACAGCATCAACAACAGCCATGGCAGTAGCCGCCATTTGACAGCATTACCGGACGAGGAAGCTGAACGCGACTGCGGACGGGTAAACGGTCAGACAGTCCGCGTCTATTATTTCACAGGAATCATCGTCATCATAGAGGTAGTGGCCGCTGTTCCTGTTTGACCTAGGTAAATGGTAGTACATATGCTGATGGTGGTATCGACTCGAGTCTACCAGTGGCCTGGGTGTAGGCCTGGTCGAAGTGCTCTTGTCAAAAATAACCGTCACGGCGTAACAGCGTGTACAATATATGCAGGAGATGGACATATAATAGTTTCCAGTTGATGACTGTATGTCGATATGTCGCGTATATGGATACGTAGATGCTTTCGTAATTATAACATCAACTAGCAGCTGCGTATTGGACCTGTCTAGTGACGAAATAAGAATGGTTATGATAACATGGATCGGCGTAAATGAAGCGACCACAGTTACATCGGCCTCTTTGCGCGTGTAGTATTAAAAGTGAATTTCGTATTGGTCGTCTTCGATAGGACGAAGGAAACGATTTGATGCTGGGTCTAATTTTATTATATTATACATCGCTCGATCTAAAAAAGACGCAGTTCTGTCGTAGTACGATAGGGAAACACTTTTTAATTAATGGAGAGGCAAACGACTGAAGCAAACGATGACGGAACAAACAAAGATAAATACACGTTAAAGAGTGCGGAAAAGTAAGTTCGCAACGTTCGAGCGACGTGTAAGTTAATTGCTAGCGCGAGAAATATGCTGTTATCTAGGGAAAAAGAAAACGATATCATTGAACGACATTTTAGCTGTAGGCTTGTTTTTACCAAATTATAAAGGCACTGTCCTTCTTATTAAGGCCTCGCGTTTTATCCAATAGTTGCAAAGTTTGTGAATAAAAAGAAAATTCCTGATCTTCGTCTGTTAAAAAACATTACAAAGTGAGTCTTACATATATTGAACACATCCTGCAAAATATGACTCACGAGGCTTGGACTACATACGGCTTCAGACGTAATCGCCTTCGCATGTTTTACGCCGGCTCAATGTAATGAAGCATTATGTCACGTTAATGAGGCTAGCTTTCGTGTTCGAATATCGATTTCAAACCAGAGCAGTTACTCTCATGTACACCTATAGGGACACATATTTATCAAGAGACCGCTCACTTCTTAATATCTCCTAGGAATCTATTAAAAAAAAAAAGCTAAATGCAACTATGTCACGGTTACGGTTAGTCGACCTGGTTAGAATCCAGTTGCACAATAACGCCGGTTTCGGAAGTAGAAATATCTATATTTCTCAAATAACCTTAATTGAATTTAAACCAAAAGCCTAGGTGGGTATTTGGGGAACCCGGAGATCAGTGTCGAGCACTTATCTCGCTCAGAAAGAGTTACCCGGTGGTACGGCCTGTGGAGTAAAGGTGTTGCTGGGCCCCTTTTCTTTATGAAAATGCCGATGGAACGGCGGCAAAGGTTAATGTCATCTGTTTTCCTTCTGAGCTTGAGAGTCACGTAATGGTCTGGGTTCGAATCCAAGCGTAGACACGCTTTGTTCCGTGCTGAGAGTCAATTGTCTGATACGATGCCTAACGGCGGTACCCGACGTTAAACTCGAAATATTTAGCAGTAATCAATGGCCAGCTCTACCAAAACGTGTTGCAAGCGTTATGAAATGAGAATATCATACGCAAGCAACATTTTTTTTTGCAAAAAAATGGGAATCCTGCCATACAGCGCGGGAGACAATCAATCCGCTTGAACCGTGTTCTGAGGCCGGCTGATCTTTGCGCGCGGCGGTGACATCGAATAGCCGCCCAGATCCGCTGATTTGACTCTTCTCGATATTTTTCGTGTGTGTGAAAGGCAGAATCTATAAAACAATACCAAAAACAATCCGCAATCGGGATCAATCTATTTGTAGAGGGAAGTTCGTTAATGAAGTTGACGCTGAACTATGCGGCGCCGTTAGTCAAAGTTATCCCAAATGTTCCTGGGAAAACATTTGGCAGACATGATTTTATGTGTAGTGCAGACTGACCCTCCTGAGTTAGGCTAACTTAACAATGAAAAGACGCACACAGGCTGGCTTTCTATTTCCTGCAACTTGTGGAACATCGTATATCTACTTGGCAAGATTGGCTAGGTCCCTATCTAGGGTATCAATCAGGTCATGGAATAAAAAACCCACAACTTGTTCTGTAGGAACAGTATCGATTGCTATTATCCGGTAAAAAATATTCGTCATGAACTCTGATTGGACGCTCCATCAAAATAACTTCGAACTAAAGCAAGACCGCCGTTCCTTTCAGAATGCATAGATTTCCTGTGTTCGATTCTAAATCATAGCTAATCTCGCAACGCATCTATACGATCGTTGAGTGTTTTTGTCAGCTTTTAGCTAGACATATTGAAACGTCTAACGTGTCCAGTTTATTTAATATTTGCCAAATAGTCGTACACTTTGCTCTGCTCTGATCTGCATAGAATTGCATTGAATTCGGTGCAATGTTAAGCAGCATGCTGTACAGCATTATAGATATCCCGTAATATGCAAGATCATTTAATTAGCAGTAATACACAGGTGTTCGTAACGTTCAACTTCCGCGTTCTTAGCCCCATAGGTTGGCAGGAAGATCTCGCCGATCCGATTATCTGACCATAGCCATTTCTTGTTGAAGCTATGCAACTGGCTGGCCAGCATTCGCGCCTGCAGCGCAGGAAAGCTCCGTCGGTGCTTTTCTGGTGCTTATCTAGGCGCGAATTCACTATGGTCGTTGACTAACAAAAACGAGGGCAGAAAAAAACAACTAGAAGGGTCATAACAACGCGCTTAACCAAGGTCTGGCGGAGCTAGATCCTCTTTGGCGTTGTACACTGTTATAGGTGACATTCCGTGACTTACATGTTGGGCTGGTGACGTTGTGCGAGGAGAGCGCCTGCCGCACCGGTGGACTTAACGTGACCCTACACGCTGGAATTGTTTACTGCCCAATGAGGCAACAGCAGCGGCAGCAGAATAGCCATTAGCAGGTAGTGTTTCTTTGCGGTCATGATAGCACACGTCGACGATTCCTTACCTCATTGCTTTCAGAAATCTCGAGCTAGCGCCCGATTGATTGGCAGACACGTTCATGAACCGCTACTGACTGAAGAACGACAAAAATGAAAAAAAAAAACAGTCGCTTTCTTTACCCCAGGGTGGGAATAGTATAACACTTCGGAGAATTTTCTCAGGTTAGCGTTGTTGAAGCTTAAACAAATTGCGACAAACAAATTGGTCTACTAGCAGCACCGCGCTCGAAATGACATCAATTCTAGGTGTAGATGTTCCGCTTTCATGCAGCCACTTTTATCTATTCTTCTTCGGCAAGACATAGATGACAGAAAATCGTCTGTATTGAGTTAACCCTCGACAATGATGATAAGCAGACATCAGAGAAACACTGTCATTGACACCGACCAAACCTCTGTCTGAAATAGCTGAGCATTAGCATCAAGCAGGAACTTCCCATCTACATCACTAACTTTTATCCAATGGACAGGAATGTTAAGAGACAATGACAAACTGTTTAACTGTGATGGTCAAAAGTAGGATACAGGAAATCAGGACAACCCAAGATTGCCTGTGACATGTGCCATTCACTAACCGCTCTAGAAATGGAGGAGGGGCCCGTACATTTGTGACTGGACTCTATGATACTGAAGATGTCATGTATATAGCCCTTTGCAGCTAACAAAGCTGGCAAGTTGAGTAGAGTTGCCTGGATGCCTAATCGATTTGTGGCATCACGGCAATGACGCTTCGGACGAAAAACAACTACAGCGGCAACGATGAAACGACCCTGGGTGTTAGGGGAAGGATCTCGTAAAAAGTGGAATTCGTCTGGGAAACCAGGTAAATTGTTGGCACACAAAGGACAATAAATCGAGCTCCCCAAAGCGGAAGCGGCGACATTTACTAGATAGAAGCTTTTTTCTTCTCCCAGCGTTTCAAACGGCTAATTACGAAATGAAAATACTCGTGTCCAGTTTTGGTTCGTTAAGCTACTCAGATAGTGTATGACTTAGGACAAACGAATGAATCCGTGCGTAGTTTATTGTTTAAAAGTATCTAAGACATATAAGTAATTCTATTCAAATACTGCGTGCTTAGAGCAAGAAGCTAGTTTCAGCCGTCAATAGATATTGCTTGTATAATATGATATTAATCTACCCAACGCCATCCCACCTAGGTCACCTCTGTAGACATAGGTAGCATCAAGGACTGAGCCTGGTGTCGCTGATAGATCACAAGGTCCCTATGGGATAGGATTGGATTGGAAGCTGAGAGAACAACAGGCCAGTGAGAGCGGATGGACAACCAATTTCGCTTTACCTAGACAAAGAATATTGCCTGGTCATAGCTGTCTATTATATAGACCACTACAGCGTGACGTGTTAAAGCTAGACGACGAAAAGAAAACGTTTCATGGAAAAGTGTTCTTGTCAGTTCCAGCCAGCTCACTTCTAGGAAGAGGTATCTACGGAAACGAAGATGGCTATGTGGCGAGCGGCCAAGCTGTTTTATTAGCTGAAATCTGAGGTCCAATTAAAATAGCGATGTCTCTTTCCTGTTGGTAGATTTGTTCGTTTACGTATTTGTGAAGAAAATAAAGACGTGATCATAGGCAAGAATTTAGATTAACATTCTATAAACATATAAATAATCTATAAGGGCTATAGTTACTATAAATACGTGTTTCGATGTAAAGGCACATCACAATTTCACGCAATGGGGCTTCAGGCGGTCGATGTGTTATTTGTTTACCTGTGGCTACAATGCCTACATTTATAAAAGCTCACCGGTTAATTAAATGGTTCTGTATGGGTTACCATCTGCATTGGCAGAGGTTCTGTATTCAGGTAAAAATTGTTGAACATTGCCAGAATGTAGATATCATCTAGTGTTGAAAACAAAAATGAGCCCCTTTTTACAAGACTTAGCATCATTGCTACTAGCTCACTGACAACGCCTACATATGAACCCTTGGAATATATATATATATATATATATATATATATATATATATATGTATATATATATATATATATTTTTTAAATTTAACATTTCATGGAACCGTTCGTCATACGACCACAACTTAATGCTCCTTAAGCTATTAGTGATTTATTGTTTCAAAAAGAAAACCAAAGCGTTAAATACGAATCTATTATGTCACAGGTAATGATGACACACATAAGAAGACGTCAACAACTGACCTTTGCAGCTTTATCTCGCGCCCTGCTAACGTCGTAAACGCAGATGCAAAGATTGACGGAAAACACCACACAAGAATTCTATGACCATTGATCTAGTTGTTCATTATATCTGCTTAGACAGGGTGGCGTCATTGAGCACTGCACAGATATAAATTAGGGCTAAATTGAACGATCTCATGTTTGTACTATATTTTATCGACAGTTCTTAAGTCTACTATTAATCGTGATTTAAGCGATGATGGACAGTAACAAAATAGGCCTAGATAACCGTTACTTAAGCCTACCGTTGAATGGCAGCTTACACACACCGTTGTCCTCACTACGCCAAATAGAGAGATAAATTTTTCAACTGGTCTTTCGCGTCTCTTTTCTACTTCATTTTTTTCGGAAAAATTTGGCCTATATAGGCTCGTTAGTGAAATACTTGATTTCCTGAATACAACACATACACAAATAACTAGATTGTTTGTTCTCGCTGAGCGTTTAACAAGCAGGAATGATTTAGATTTTTTTCTTGTTGTTCTCCCTGTCATTTCGGGGCTAATATCGAATCGCTATCTACCCTCTCCAAGTGCCTCTGATGATTCCGTGATGCGGTCTTTGTCTATGAAACTTCACGACAATTGACGTGATCTGGACAAAACTGGGAGAAGACATACTATACTTCGTTCTGGGGCCGCCATCCGTCTAATCTAATGCATAACGGTGTAGTACCACACGTAACACTTGGAACATTCATTTATCGATGTCCTCATATCGTGATGAGCAAGTCCTAGCCAATCGTATCGTTGTCAGGACATACATGTTATCGAGTCTGGCTTATATGAAATAACAAAATGAAATAGACAACTAAAAAGATATTTAAGCCCGATTAGGCGGTGTGCGTGCGCATGACGCGGTCGCGATCCGTTGTAGCAAAGGATGCAGATTTAAATGAGCCCCGCCATTGAACGTTGTCTGGAGTTGCATCTAGAGTCCAGTGAAATTTATCATTTAGCCTTAGACGTCGTATATAGGCTGAGTCAGATGTTGAAAGGAAATTCCTGATGTGTTATCATGGAGCACTAAATGCAATGCTTGGAAGAATACCAGAGTCCTTTGGTCTATAGCATACATCTCCGCTCTAGCTAGTGTTCAGTTTCTTATAATGCTTGCCGGCAAGGTACTCGTCACTGTTGTACGTCACCTTCTGCTACGCCATTTCAGACAGATGAGCTACCGGCGCTAGTGGCGGCACAAGCGAGTTCTTTGCGTACCAATGGCGCGTGTGTCGTAATTACGTATCGTTGTTTCTTCAAACATTCACTTAATACGTCTGTTTCGACCCGTAGCACCGATACTAATGCTAAGTGTAATACTATGATAAACGAGCAAGAACAAAGGTTAGTTTGAGAGCTGTCCCTACACTTATTGTGTCTTTTGCAAGCCATACGTGTAGGTGTAATCTATCTTGCGTATTCTGCTATTTGATTCGGCAGTCTCTGGCAGCAAAGGATATCTCAGTCGGTCGTCATGGTTGACTCCTTAGGATCATTTGGCTAAAATATTTTTTAGAGATGGATTACTGTTTTGGGTCAGTTAGACAGTCGACAGGAAATTACACGGGTGCAGCAATCACGTTTGACAAATTCTGTTTTTTGCACTAGAGCCTGTCGGACGTCTATATTTGCGCTTCGTTATTGTTTGTTTCTAATTTTTTTGCAAGTGCTTCGTATTTACTCTGCCCGAACCTGTTAAAGGATCTGCCTTGGAACGCATAACGAAAATAACTGAATTTATGACCACTGAGAACTGGGTGCACTATTTTCCTTTGTCAAATCGAACGCTGCGTTGTTTTTGTTGTTGTTGTTGTTAAAGCTTGAGACCTTTTTTCTTTCATTTAATACTATTACTTGAAGAAATAGAGAACAATCCACTCGAGCAGGAAACAAATATCCGCTATGTGCAAAAACAGTATTTGGAATTTAACGTGTGTTGGAGGAATTGTACAAATTCATACTAGGAGAACTTATAAGAACATACAATATAAACATTCTCCAATTTGAATATAGTAACTGACGTTCCCTAGATCGCCATTAAAACTATGACGGGTTGGCGTGTTTCAATAGCAAATTAATATCGACAAACCCCACTAAGGACTCAAGGGATAGCGAGCCTATTTTGGCATCCCTGTAATAAATGAGCCGCGGCTATTTCACTAGACGGCTTTGGATAACGAACACATTGACCTTAATCTCCGCCTGAATTTCACCACACATATTTGACCACAGATGTTGCCTGATCGCTAAAAGATTTAAGGCGGCAATCGTTCTTTATTTTGACACGGAATAAACCACAATTAAAAACAATAGTATAATAATTATTTACATATAGTTTCTACTTTCCTACTAAAAACAGTGAAGAAAATCAATTTATTACATTTTACTAACCAATAATAGGTAAAATCGGAGGGCAAAAATTAGAGTTACAGGGTCTTTGCAATGAGTATCGGTTCACTGTTAATAATCTGTTTTCGCTACGTTTGGCTATAGAACGTAGTAGTAAGCAGTAAATTTCACGCCTTCACGTAGTTCAAACAGGTTTAATCACTGAACTGAACGTCTACGTGGCACGCTGTTTATAATACATTTTTTTGTATCATCGTACACTTCTGCCTGCAGATCCTCCGGTAAACCAGGATTTCGACGGGTAGCTGCGATCTCCTGCACTAGCCATTAACAGAACTAGTCCCTGGTATTAACTATATAGCAATGTGTCCTACGAAGTAGGCCGAATAGACAAAAGTTGGAGATACGTTGTTGCCACTGGAAGTTCACGGGTAGAGAAATCTAAATATGGCGACACCAGGATCAAACTTCATTTTAGGTCATTACCATCAAATGTCCTCTTACAAATGGGTCCTGTTACTTCCTGCGATATTTAGTGAACAATCGCATCCCAAAGAGTGTGGGTTTCATTTACTCGAATTATTATTAAATGTAAACTGTTAATTTGACTAAAATTAATTTCAAGGCTGTGTTCCCAAAACATTGTAAAATCGACGGAGATAAAGTTATTTTTTGATTTGTCATAAAAGAACGTGCTTAGCTATAAGATCGACAGCAGTAATTGGACCCCGAAATAGGTTGGAGATAAATGATATACATATATATATATATATATATAATGATAAAAGATACAGGTACATGGTAGTAAGTATTGATATATTTGAAAAGAGTATAGGCAGGAGTGGTTGCTATCCATTCAATTGATGTTAAGGAAGGCTTCGACGTGCGCCATATCATAGCGGTTACAAAAAGCGTCGGCGGTATGGTACAAAATGGCCTTCAAGCAAACGTCTTTCGTAGCGTACTTCTAATTAGCTCAGAGCTGAGAGTACGGAAACATGTTGTGCAACGGTAAACTGCCCCAAAAACAATGGTTAATAACTAGCAGCAACATGTTGGCTCTCTCTAATACATCTGGGTTCGATCTCGTATTTTTAAGTCCATTTGTTTTTAATACTAGCCATGACTACATGGAAACTTTGTTGACATTTCATTGAGATGTCAACCGTTTTATTGATGTTAGCACTATCAGACACAGACTTTACCGACTGAATGCTCGACCTAAAATCATGCGCGATGCTCGATTTCGCCTTAGGCTTCACGTTTCGAATCCCTCAAATCTGTGTTACGGTTACCGAAACTAGTGGGGGGACAATCAGTCCAGCCTAGACTGATCTCCCCGAAGGAAAGATGGCTGTAGCCGACCAACCTCAACTTTACCCCACCTTCCTATCTCCAATAGATCCTAATCGCTCGGCTATAGGTGATAGCGTCGCATGCCGTCTGGGCCACCTGAAACATCAGCTTGTGTAAAGTCTATCTCAGCACAATTAGCAGGACATCTATACCTCATGGTTAATAACACTGCTAGAACTGTATAGAAACAGACTACGCACGTCGACAGACCGAAATTCACGACATACATAAACCTGTACAGAGATGATGCAGAAATAGCAACAGCGAACGCCTAATTCCAATGCTAAGGGCTGTGCTTGTGGTGACGTTTGTGTCCTGTGAATGAAGGTTAGTTGGATGCGGTTGGCTGTTGATTCTGCAAGAGACTGCGGCATGGAGAAAAAGGCAACCATAGTTAGGATATGGAATGGAGCAGAGGGCAAACCAGAGGTTCAATCTGTGCCCAGCTGTGGGCTTACAAATCGCACAGCCCCAGAGATTTTCACAATTGTGTCAATGCGTACCATTGATATTGGTGGGCAGAATTAGCGAAAATGTCTTAGTTTATTGCACACACACACGCAGACAAACAGAGATACATAATCAAACCTATAAAATATATGGGGCTATAGTTAGTATCTATAATAAATACTTGTAACTCAAATCATTTAAAAAAGAGCTGGACAATATAAGCTTTTATTTGTTTAAGGGTCTTTTTTTTTTCATAACTATATGATACTACCAACCCATAATCTAAACATCTCACGTACACATTAACATTTTGGGTGGCCTATTTTAAGGCTTGTCACGCTGGCCGTGGGCGAGCCCCTCTAGTGTCGCGGAGCCAAGCTTTTGATTACACCGAACCATTGAAACAATATAGTGATCAGGCTTTTACGTTTTAGCATATTTTGTGGTCAGATAACTTGGAACAGCACTATAAATAGACAAGCATGAGAGACCGCATTGCAACATCATAATTTAGATGTACTAGTGGACGAGGGACAACGTACTTAGTAATAAATAGATACAACATGTCTGTCTACAGGGAAGGTAGTACCTGACAGATGAAGTCTCGAGCCTGCAGTGTTCATGTATGACAGAAATTTCAGCAGGCTTTTTCCCATAGCCAGCCATAGATTAACGGTATGGTGATCGTTAGTTATGCGGTGCTTCCAAATATGATCTATGGTAAGTTCGCTTATCGTACAAAGACACGAAGGAAATAAGTCTTTGTTTACTGTGTGACAGATCGAGTCAGAATTCGGTTAGAACAAGATCGGTCCACAATAAGCTAAAACAATAAGCTAAAAGAATGGCCCATTCAGTAACAAAGAGCAGCAAAAATGAGCATAGTCTATTCTGCGAGATAGCTTTTTGATAGGTCTATTTGAAAGTTGAATTGTGGCCTACTTTTTTGTATTCCGATACCGAAACACGTTTGTGTAATGCTGATGGTTAGTGACAGCAGGTCTTTTCATAGCGTATCTACAATATGCAATTGTAGCCATACGCATCGAGAAAATCTTGAAAAAAAAAATAAAATACTATGTATTATTTATTCCCATATGAAAATGACGATTTTTATTAAAATGCAGATTCGAAAACAAAAGTTTATGAAATATATAGCATCTGATCGGTAGTGGGTTACGTCATTACCACAGGCCTAAGAACGAGCGTAGCCCGAAGTGAATAGAACATTATCAATATAAGATATTTTACAAGCAGAAGTACAGGTCATTTAGCAGAAATAAGCGTATATAGAAGGTAACACAGCTTGTCTTTAGACTAAGTGGCGTCTCAGTGTCGAAGGTTTGTGATGGATGGCTGAACTTTCGAGTTCTCTTGTTTATTTCTACCCCCTCACGGACAGCTAGCCAGCTAAGAAATGCTTACCTGAAACAAAGAGGAAAAATTGTGTCGTTTACGTTAATAAAATCGAGCACTGTAGATATCAGATTATTCGGAATCGTTTAAATGGCCGAAGATTTGAATGATATGTAAAATAACGCGGCGATACCTTATAGTATAGCTAAATGCGTCCCACTTTACTGATGATCCTCTGACGGTCCCTCTACAGGGGTGCACTTATGATATGCATTACTATACCCTATCTACTTATCGATATGTTTTGAGGAAATCCACATTATGATACGCCATATGTCTACCTTTTTAAGCCATGAAAACAGTGAAAATCATATGCGTTCTAAAGGTGAAATAAATCTAAAGAATATATAGGTTGCAGTTATCATAAAATTATGTATTCCTCAATCCATTGAGTAGTGACGATGAGGCAAAGCACCGTGTGCCTTGTCGATTGCCGTACTTCAAAGATTCAAAATAGCGTGCAGTATTGACCATTTTACTTTTGGATCTCTTCATAACGAATGTCCCTGGTATGCATTGCGATATGGTCATCAGCTTATGGCTGAGTCTACTTAGCGCTGGCATTGAAGTCTCTCTCGTCTTCGGCGCCATTTCTTTGTCAAACGTTTCTCTAGTGCTACAGTGTGTGCTCTTGATAGGTTTTTTTGCTGATAAAAATTGCATAAATTGTTTTCAGAGTACGGCATCGATATTTATATCTGTTGTGGACACGAGGAGCCCAATTTGGGCTGTTTGTCTTTATCGTCAATTTTAAGCTGTGACCTCATAACGTGTGCTTCTGCTAAAGAATCTGATATTTCGTCAACCGGAACCGTACTATTCATAATGTATTTTATTGAGAAGCTTTCATGATCACAACAACTCGTTTCTCAGTTTGACTCGTTGGGGCGTCATCTCATCCTTGATAGTCTTCGACCTCCCAACTTTAGCCTTTAAAATGACCACGCCAACAATAGGCCATTGCGTCGCTGAAGGCCTCTTTAGCCAGTGTTTTCACTAATTTTCGATAAATCTCACAGGTACTCTCACTGTCGAAAAGCAGAAACTTGGTTACTAAGCTAATTTATTAAGCAAAAAGATATTTAAAGCTAAAAGTTATTTACCCCTAAACCCGTAGTTCTTTGATAACAAGTAGATAACTGAAGGCTTCCTGCGACTATTTCGTCTCGTACTGATATATAGTTTAAATGTTGTTCGAGCTTTGTCAATCGCTAAACACCTTCGGACAGAGTAATAATGAAACCATTTATGGTATTTATAGCTAGACCTTTGTCGATATTTATATAAAGCCAAGCTCACATAACTAAAGAAGGCTCGTTCTGGAGCTATGGGTGGTAAATGAAATTGATTTGTTTTGTATGGTAATAGTATAATTAAATAAAGGAAGCCCGCTTGGGCGTAAAAACATAAGCATGACCTTGAGAAACAAACAATGAGAATCCATCAAGTCCAATATTCGCAAAAATTAAAAAGTAGCATGCTTTCGTGTCCTTATCTTTATTGAACATTTATTCATTTGTAACCCTTATAAATAGAATGCCTATGCCGAGTGGGAGCGACATCAGCTGGAAGAGTAGCTCAACCTATTTCTATAGGCTTTGGCTTCCAGCCAATATAAAATGTCCCGTTGACTGAATTCGTTCTCAAGCTTTCACACCGTCTCCTCGCAGCTTCATTTTTTGACGAGTTGCTAACCAACTTAAGGGGTGATAAGGGTGATTGTAGTTCGTCGGAACAAAAAAATAAATAAGGATCAGCATAGCTGATACCTCTTGCCGGCGCCAGTAGGGCTTGAACTTATGTATGAAACTGCTGGGGCGGCTTCCGGCTGTCAAAGCATCTCATTACAGCGAAATGGGAGTTGTCATCGGCTAATCCCGAGGGCAGTGCCTATATATATATGTGCTGGATCCTATCAATTCGGTGCGAAAAGCTTGTGTTGCCTCTGTTTCGTTACCATTGTGACCAATACTTTTAATAATTGACCATATTTAGGCTAATATTTAAAATGAATTTATTTAAGATAATAATAAGGCTTGTTTACAAGATGTCTAATTAGGAAAGGGAAGAGGGTGTAATAGCAGTCAAGTTACTTCTACGAAGTCTGAACCGCTCAAGGTTAGGTTGTTCTATTATCTTTGCCTACAACCCCGCACCGCAACTGTTACCATAGCGGTAATATTAGACAGACCTCTGGAGAGACCTTGAGATTTGCTAGGCTAACTTGTCCTTAACCCTTCTGAAGCAATTATCAGTGCTGGCCTTACCGCGTCTCAGCGATGTTGTTCAGTACAAAACGCCACTGCCGAACATTTGACGCCAAATCATTTCAAGCCTCCTCAACTTCTATAAGAAAATCTAACGGAAAATTCTAAAAGCTAATCTATTATTTGTGCTCGGCCTCCAGACTTGCCGTCGCTTTCGCTCTTCTGAGCCTACTAGCGTTCTGACGTTTAGCAACGCGAAGTGGTGAAGTGGCAATTAGGAGTTTCGGAGCGCTTACTACAATGAAGTAGCGATCCGAGCGTTCATATCCTAGCGCTCGATTTTAGTGCGGGTTCTAGCAGTAGCATTTTGTAAAGTGATAATATTGGGGGTAAACAAATTCTTACTCGTTTTGTTACCGCGCGCAGGAGTTATTTTCGTCAAAGTTGTTAAAAAGTAAAAAGAGTTAAAGTTCTTAAAGAGAGTAATGTACGATGTGTTATCTTTGTCTGTTTTGAATCGAATCTGCCGGTATCGCATCCGCTGTTTGGTCTTGCCATTTTTTTCCGCCGCCATATTTCTCGCGAATGAGTTTCGTTTTAGATATTGACATCGGTCCTGTTCCGACTTTGCTCTCTTATAGACTAAAGGTGCATGTTGAAGTCAGTTCTTCAATAGCAGAGTATTCGACGATGCAATTTTTACTTTCGGGCAGGTTTGTAGAAACAATCGTAGCCATTGTGAATATTTCTATGATGTTTACGTTCATGTTTGTTTGTCGTAATTGCCCTTACACTATGTGATATTCAAAAACGTACTAGTAGGTAATCGTTGAGGCTAAAGCCAAGTTCAGGGATTGCCAACTCGGTCGTATACTTTGTACCATTTACTAGATACTCGATTTACCTTTTTCTTAATATCTGTAACAAGAACAAATGTTTTCACCACACAGATTTGCTATGAACGACTTGTCGTCTATACTGTAGATATCATTAGCTCTATTGAAAATTGTTTCACGTAACACGCACGTATATCATTGATAGTAATATATATATATAATTGAGGTCCGGTAATTTTAATATTTACTGGGCTCTGGGCGCCTAAGTATCAACAAATGCTCAGTCGGGCAGTTGACGTATGTACGTAATGTAATCATCTCTCATAAGCACGTTTTGGGTAAAGTCATTGTACTTCTTTTTTAGGACAACTTGAAATGAAATAGGACAAGACTGTATAAATTTGCTTAGGAATTGGGTTGTTATCGATGATATATATTAATGACGTGCGCGCGATATGCTATAGAATCGAACGTCTGCTGTATATAAACGTCGATATCGACGCGGGACGGGCATCTATAGACAAAAGTCGAACATCCCACTGTATTGAAGATGTTAATGAACGGTATTGGTTTGAGGCATTGGAGCTGCTAAAAATATTCCCTGCTCAATAGAGTGATTGGGAATATTCAGCCCATTGACCGATATACAATACGCCCGATCTTTTGCCGTTCTCTGCAAACAAGCCGCCTGTATGTCTCCAAGAAGGTTTATTTTTAGTAACCGTACACGTCACACACAAATCATACGAATCATAAATAATAGTTCACTTTAATGACAAGCAGCGATCTTGAAGCGTCACCATTTTCTGCTTACGGATATTTGAACCAGGAAGACCTCTCTTATATTTTATTGGTTCGAAATTCTTGTTCTAAACGTACAAAGGTGAATTATATATATATATATATTGGTACAAACCACTAAGGCTCATAGATGAACGGTGTCAAACAGAATCAATTCATTCTAAGATGCGTTTCGCGTTCAAAGGGAGGTATTCTGCGTATATATACACAGAGTAAACCAACGGAAATAAAATTCGACCGACGGTTGCATTTAGTAAACGTTGTCACTACAAAACCAACAAGTAGGCACATGTATCTCTATAGAAAATGCATTTTACGTCGTGTTGAAAAAAATTGGTATCCAAGCTTCTTTAGTACGATGCCAGTATCTGTGCGTAGTGCCATGTTGAATCGGCGTGTCCAGACGAAATCAGCCGGTGATAGCAGACGAAAACTAGGCGAACCTACTAAATAATCTTCTTATTTGGGTTAATCCAAAAAGACACTGTGTTGACCAAATAAGTATATATTGCACCATGATCTGAGCGTATATAAAAGCGGCAGTCAAACAGCTTAGGGTCTTTATCATATTTTTACCGCTATGTTTTGCCTATTGGAAAATTTTTTTTGCTAAAGCTGAATACCTTCGCTTCAAGCTCTTCTAGAGGAGCTACATAGCTTTCTGCGTAGCTCAGTGCAAACCAGTTTTGAGCGGGCTGTTGTAAGGGCGTATAATGTATAGCCCGCCATTAGGGATTTACAATGGACTTCGGAAAGTTATAGTTCTCGGCTGATTATAGAAGCCTAACCAGCTGACCGTTCCTTGCATATACTCTGGGGCAACAACAAATCTCACTTTTAGCGGAGGCTCGACGTTTGCCGTTTCCTGCGAGCGCTAGAGTACGCCATTACCGTCGAGGATAAGACCTTGTGACAGAGATTGACGAACGATTTTCTCACTCAGAGCAGAGCTGCTGTTCTTCTGCAATAGATTTTTATAAGAAGGTCGTACCGCGACGAGACATTCACTTGTGCCGCACCTCTACCAATTCAGTGAGATAAAGAGAGAGAAGAGGTGATTTCCACCCTATGACAGTTCTATAGTTGGGGGTCTGACATCAGACCTACTTCAGTCCAGTCATTCTGGTTTCCGTTACCTTTTTTTTTTTGAATAGATGGGATAGACCGACGCAAACAGAGTAAACGGGAAAGCAGCAAATGGTGTTACGAATCGACTGCCCAGGCCATCCAATACAGACCGTTTTATTGTCGATGCGGCGCACGAGGTGGAAGGTGCTATTGCTTCGACCAAGCCTATGGCCTATATATGCCCGTTTCCGCAGTGTTCATTCATGGTTCAGTGCCACCATACAGAGGACAATGGAACCTTCAGAACTATAACTGCGGGTGCCAGTCAGTGAACTGCGTTCTGTTGTAGCCTATACCGCTTTCTTTCGTGTAGTATCTCTTCTGCAAGCCTTCTGTGCCCTGAGCGTGCTCAGTGTCCTAAGTACGTACCTGGTGCAGGGTTGGTACAAAGAACGGCCCACGAAAGCCAGAAAAGAACTCAAACGGAGCCGACGGGAGTGAAGGAACGTCGATAGACTACCTTGCGGCAGCCTCGGCGGTATTGATCGCATACCGCTGAATCAACAACCGGATGAATAGGCTTCAACTGTCGAAAAGACTGGTCCGGTTCCCGTCGTATTGTAGGTTTATCTCACTCTCAGTGTGAAGCGTATCTCTATGGCTTTGTAACCCAGATAAATCATACTTGCTTTGCTCTTTCCTGCTTTCTCCTACGAAAGGACAAAGGATATTCACGGTGAAGCGACGCCGACGGAAGAAAATTCATTTCGGTACTGACGATGGCCAAACTGATGAGGCTTGAGTGTGTTCATTAGTCACACGCGGTGGTGACATTCGCTAACCTATAATTATGTGCTTATGTGATCGATTTGAGACGATCTAATAATCATATGAAGTTTATTGTAGTCATTGAATGTATCTATCGTAGAAACCTAACCTAACTGGGACTAATATAACGATAACAAAGGTTTCAGTTAATGGTACTTGGTAGTTTCAGCTAGAGGTGTGAAGAAAACTACTAAGGTATATTTCAGAAAAAAATTTGCCTAAATAAATACGGTTATTCCAATGAATTGCAGTGTGAGCTCCGATCCACCATTAATGAAAATTCTAACACGCATTGTAGGTGAGATTATTGAATTATCCGAATGTAAAAACAAATGCTCAGTCAAAGTCCCTTATGCATGGTAAAAAAAAGTAACTTTAAAGCAAATCTGAAATCTTCATTGACTGAGTTAACTACGTACTAAAGCATAACACTGACAACTTGAAGATCAGAAAGAGTGAGCGCGCTCAACAAACGACCTCGCCAAAGACCGTACGCATTTTTACATACATATTCGAAATTTATGGACAGAAGGTTATTGCAACTGTTCTATTAATTTGAAATTGGCGGACATAGTCATTTATCCGAAATAGCACGTATCTGAATTGCTACTGGGTATTATTGGAACGACCAGGTCTGCGTATCAATGTAAGTGAAGTCTCTTGAGCCTTTATAAGCTTTCTCCTTTTCTTAGCGTTGATCGGGTTCAAAGGTAATTTCTCTACCAATAGAAGAACGTGATTGTCGATTAACCGGAATCGCTCTCTCAGGCAATCGTCTAAAAAAAAAAACAAATGAAAAACCGAAGTGAAACACGCCGATGTACCCAAGAAATCCTTTTTCCAAAAGAAGCATTCCTTAGAGTATCCCTTACTAGCCTCATCGATTACGAAGCGTAGTAACTCACCAAATGGAACTACCATATCCCACAAGGCAGGTGCCTGACGTCAAATGAGTCTAAATAGACACCATGTCGTCTTGACGAAGTGGAAAAAATCAGAAACCGTTCTAAAGCAGAGTCAGCGAAAGCGCGGCACAACTTGTTCACGTTTACGTTCCTTGACAGAATAAATCGACCATCTGCACAGGATTCGGTATAGTGCTAAGACATGTGAATGCGCTTCTGTGAATTTCGATTTTGATACTGTCCGACGCGTCGAGTTGTGTACTCCGGTCTGATTTGATTTCGGTGCGAAGGTCGCACGCGAAGTATCTCCTCAGATTAATAAAATGGACGAAACATACTTTTTTAGTTCGCGGCTCAAATATCGTAGCTGGTGCTTCTGCAGGAAGCATCAACGGCCTCATCAAGAATGTTTAAATTATCATTAACAAGGCTCCTCTACGTATTTAGTCCGGCCCAATCGTTTTTTTCACGTTTCTGCGTTGATCAGTGTAGCTGTTGGATGTAAGTATGAGAAATTATTTTCATCGTGAATTTATTATCGGTGTTATTTTCGTGAACGCTTCGGTATTCGGCTTGTCAAACAGTGGATGAGGGAGGGTACGGGCGTAACGTCACGCATACTCATTAAAGAAAATGATACAAAGATATGCCGGCATATATAAGATTGTTTATGGATCGTTTTCCAACTTTGGTAACTATATAATTGCGAAGTCTTGATGAAGGGGAAACAACTTGCTGTAGCAAATTAAAAATATAATAGGCACCTAAAGTTTAAATTGCTTTACGCTTCTGTCCCCTTAAAGTGGCTTTTTCTGTGTGTGTGTGTGTGTGTGTGGGTTTTTTTTAGAGAAGAATGACGAACTCCGCTTCTCAAGTCTGAGTCCTGTAGTGATATTTAATATATACCGATTATCGCTTACCGATAATATACCGATTATCGCTTAACTGGACGTGGATATAAATACAGCACCCATGGGTAACTTGTAATGTCAATGCAATCAGTGATCATTTCAAAGCAAACTTTTCTTCTTGCTGGAACGCTTTGAAGTCTAATGTACCTTCTATGCGGAGTTTCTCTTTCGCGAGCATAATAGGAACGGAGAAACGGGTACGATCAACTGGTAGATCAATAGTGGTAATTATTGATGATCAATTTACGCAGTTAGTTGTTTCCTATTAATAATCGACTGTTTCTGCTTCAACGCTAAACTCGGTCGGGTATGAAGATTACATTTTCGAGCGTTCTCACATAGAGCTGCTATTTGTGAGAAAGATTGAGCGAACCACCTTTTCAAATTTAATGACCCGGGGCCAGCATAGCCTTGGGCTGCACTCGACTTAGAACACTAACAGAAAACAAAGCAGGATCTAGAAATATCAACGCAAAAAGTTAAAAACATTTTTTCGAAAAGCTCACTCACAATATTTCTGTGGGGGATTTCGTATTTTTTACGCACTGCAGCCACATAGATAATATTATATATTACTCCAGCCGGTGCATTGCCTCATTGTGGTGATAGATCGTGTTGCCATATTTGTGCACGGATAGAAGACTAGAAAATGTTCTTACCTATAGAATCCGTTTTTCCTCTACTACGCTCCGGCTATTTAGAACAGGTTTTGTACCATTTGCAGATAAACATGGTACGCTCGAATGGTCGTGCAGTTATTGGTTTGCTCCGTGGGGCCTTAGGCTAGGGCGAGCTAGCCGATTTCCTGGAGCCTAAAAATATTCCTATTTAAAGTGAATGAAACTTGGGTTATTCCTTGTGACTATTCAGGGAAAACCTTCCAAGTATCACGCACTGACGGCGATGGTAACCTCAATCCTAGTCAGCTAAAGGTAAAGAAGACGGTGGTAAAAGCTAGTGAACTTTGAGAAACATGAAATGGTATAGGCTCGGGACCGGTCGTAGACATAGAATTCGTCTAATCGTATAAAAAGCCAATGGTCGGAAGCAATGCTTAAGAGGACGTAAAGTTCGAAACATCGATTCAGTGCGATAACCCTATAAACATAGCCAAAATTTTCATTCAGATGGGCTTTTAACGGAAGGCAGATGACGGACTAGTATGTTTTTTTCATACATTCAAGATATAAGTCTGTGGTAAGGGACGATTTGTTTATAAAGCAATTCATAGTTATCACTAATATCCAAAGTATCCAATACTTTCGTTAGTTACTGCCAATTACAGGCAACAGTTACGAGAAGAAACGGGCGAGTGAAGCACGGAAGATCTATGACTGTGATCATACGTACGATACACGTTCAAATTTTGCCTAAAACTTGCATCGATCCTGTCCAGTACAGGCCAAAACGCAGCCATATAGTAATTATTCGTTAGCAGCTGTCTAATAATGCAGATTTTACGGTCTGTTCATAAATTATCTGGGGGCGGTAATCTATCAGAGACGAGTTCTCAGAAGTAATACTTCACAGTTTGTTTTATGCAGATTTTTGACAACGTTATACACAGCCACTAGCTCATCAATTCTTCTACCTTCATAAAATGGTCTGCCTGCAATTATCAACAAATATCAATCAATGCTTGTGTTCAATCAGTAGATAGAAATTAATTCCCATTGTACTAACCTTGATAAGCGTTCTCCGTACTAGTGCAGCGGTGACATATCGGCCTGTTAAACTTAGCAAAAAGTTAGATTCGACTCCGAGCGTAGAGGTACATCGTTTCCTGTTAAAAGGCAGGTGTCTAAGGTAGTGCCCAATGGTTAAATACCAAATGTCAAAGCCGAGGCACTTAAGTCACGATTAAAAGCTCTGGCATTAGATACGGTAGTGGATTAAACGCGATACTTAGCCATCTGTTCTATATGTTGGAGAATTTTTTTTCTGTCATGTTTAGAGTTTTTCATTTAGAGTTAGCGTTGCTCCAATTATCTGGCTCCAGACTAAAAAGAGGTTTATATTGATGAATTCCTCGGTTGACAGGACTTACCTTGAAGAAGATGAAAAATGTATTACCTTTTCTTTCTACAAAGCTCACAGTTACAACTTATCGAGACGACGATGTATAACAAGGCTAACTGCTTCTTCGTTTCTTCTCAGTACAGCTTATTGAGCTTTTATACAGTCAGACCATCTGACGGCTCCATTAACCGATGTCCCCTGGGTTATGTTTCGCTATAATGAGTTGTACCTTGTTTTAGACCTTACTTTGCAGGATAGAATAGGCGGCCCGTGGAAAAATTACGTGCACTTTGACAACCCTTCAAGCTATTCTAAACAGAACCCAATGTCGCCTGCTCCATTTCAGGTCGGGTCCTTGGTTTTGTTACCGTTTAGGAATGTGAAACGTTGGTCGTCGCGTGCCATTTTAGGATCACAAAATCGTAAACAAAGATAAAGTGAAAAACGTTCCCTTGAGGTTAGCTTCTGATTTTGCCGTAACCAAAATCAACCTGAGTAGATATCCAGTATAATAGAGGTGGTACAAATATTGGTCCAAGAAAACCACATAGTTTGCTACATAATACCTTCGTAAGAATTTCTACAACTTCGGCCTGGCATATATTTAGTTGGGATGTGATTTCATACGCAAAAGAATATACTGCCGTTATAATGGAACGATTATAAATATTAATATTCTATTCAATATATATACGTAACCACTATATACTGCACCCGAGTTTAACTTATTTATTTAAGCGTTTACGTATTGTTCAGTTCAAAGGTCACTAGTAAAATTTCACTTTTATGGGTTAGTAGGATGTATATAAGCGACTTGAAGTCAAATAGACTTCAACGCAAACTCGCCGTGAATAGACAACAGAGGGAAAATGAAAAAGATAGCGTTATCTCGCGCTGACCCAGCAGCATCGTACGTATTCAGTGGTTCGATATAGGGCAAGATGATAAAGATTATAGATATAGACGTGATTCTGTCGGACGTTGCTACTGCGTCAGCTCGCACAGTTATCTTCTTCTTCATAGGCTGATCTTTCCTAATGACCATTATGTAGATGGTAATGATATTGATGATCTAGTTGCTTGATTCCTGCTGCTATCTCTAGGCGCTCCTCGCTGCTGAGCGCATTTGCACGCGTCCACCCGTATGACTGGGAGAGCAGAGCAGGAACTACGAAGAACAGAAATAGTTAGCTTTAATGGCGCGTAGCTTTCTGGCTTGTCATTTGCGGCCTGTCTCATCCCGTGTCTGTCAACCATTAGTCATACGCAAACGGAGACGGCAGGCACCCAGTTAGCACGAAAGATAGACACGCTATATGTATAATGTAGGCCTCTCAGAGGTCCGTTTGTTTCGACTTTCCAAAGCGTTTTCCCTTTACATCATCTATTAACGCTGTTACCGTTACAGCTGCTAACGGAGCATGGCGTAACGAACAACGACAACGTTCTCTACGCCGCAATGACCGTTTCAGCTGTTCCTCTTGTGCTTGCTATACGTGGCCTCTGGTTGCTGTATAGTTATTAACCTCGAGTTCCAGATGTAGCTAATATATGTACATATAATCTAGGTAGAACGGAAAAGACCCAGAACGCGCAGTCTGTACATGCAAGGAACGAGCACATCGGGATGGCCCACATAGGCGACCCGATGGCGACGAATCTGCGCGCATGAAATCAGTCGGTGCACTGATGTAAGCGGTCGTTATCATCTGTATGATCATTGTTAAATTTTCCTAGAGTAAAAATTCCAAACACCCTTCTTGTTTTCATTGTTATTCTGCATTTGCTGGTGTATTGCTGAGACAATTTCCGTTGTTGGCTGTATCGCTTATTATTTTCTATGACATGATCAAAGGGCTAGACTGCCAAGTGAACCTCTATGGCCACAACGAACTCGGTACGCTGAGAACACCATGTGTCATGACAAGAATGGAAATGCGTCTGGTAAGCCACATTGCTTACGAGATGATTTTGATGGGGACCTAATTTGCAGGCTAAAGAAAAAGGCTAAGAACTAGAAAGGAAAGTATGCGTCAGGTGTGATTCCCTCTATGTATTTGTTTCTCGTTCAGCTAAACGCGATCATTGTAAAAAGGACCAAATGCTGTCGGGCCCAGTTTGTAAAAAAGATTCAACCGTTTTTCGAAAATCCTAGCCAAACTGCGATGGAACTATAGTACTGGAACAAGCTATACTACACGGAAATCAATTGATATTTAACCAAACCCGCGCTAACAATGATCGATCCTTTTACCAGCCAATTTTTGCTTCGCTGCTCACTTTAAAGCTGTCAACTATGAGGATGGTTGACATTTGAATGGCATAACATAACATAACACAACACATTTTGACCCCTATTTGTGGAAACGCTTAGTTTGGAACAAATGACGTCATATGTAGACCGATCTATTGATTGGGTATGCGGCACTGAGCCTACATAGAGTAACCCCACCGTTTTCTTCTGTTGGTCTTTCAAATTGGCATATTAATTGGCCGCAAGATAGACTAAGCTCCATCTAAATTTATCGGTTTATCTGCGTTATCTATTCTATAGCTTATGCGGAGTAAAGGCACCATGCCCTATACTTTATGCTGTATGCCAAGGTTGCGGACTTCGGACTTCTCTCGCCGCCTTTATCGACTGCTGCTGATTACGCTGAGGCCATTTATACACTGATAGGCAGACTGATCTTTAACTGTTACGGAACTTTTAACCTTGTTGCTACTTGCAGCCCTAGAGGCATAGATATCAGAGATTAGCATACGCAAAACTTTTCATCCGCTCTCTCTCCATTAAAATAACATGTTTTGTCAATGGGCAAATCTGACGTTTATGATTGGCTATCTGCCATCGATAAGCGTAACTTGATAAATTCTATCTCTCATACGCATGTTCTCTAGCTCGCAACGAGCTTATCTGGAAAACCTCAAATATTAGCAGTTCACATTTGGATTTGTATCGTATCGATAGTGACCAATGCAGCGGCACTTGTTTTTATAATGCCATTTACCCTCAGTGGTTAATGGAAAAATGAGCTTGCCGATAGTGTTGGTTGGTGTGAACCGGCCATAGGAGTGGCTGCCATCATAATCGTGGACCAACAATATCAAAAACTCATTTAAGGTACTGTGTGTTAGCAGTATTTGATTATTTCAACAGTAATAATTAATCGTGCAAAAGCTGCAGAACATACTGACAGGTATACAGAAATACTCACGGCTGTCATCGTCATGACGACCCGGAGTCTGAAATTTTCGTGCAGAAAGTCACCCAAAAAAAAACGTAATTTCTGTTGACACAAAATCAGCTCGGCACCTATCAGTTCAACATACACGCTTGCCTGCGTAACAGCAGTTAGTGTACATGGATAGCCATGATACACTATGTTTTATCGGCTTTTCTGCAGTAAAAATCATGATCTGCGTAGCCATACCATAGGACAAATAAACATCAAATAGTTTAGATGATGTCCGCTTGCTGTAACACTGTTTAATCGTTGCTGTAGCAACTATTAACAGTGCACTAATCGGAAAGGAACACTGTGCCACCCGTCTATGAAGCACATTGGAGCGTTATTATATCGCTGTTCATTAACGGTGTGACGGTAGCGCTCTGTTTCTAAACGCCTTCGGCCATGACGGGACCAAAACGCTACTACCGGTGATTTGGCTCGTTTTTCAGCATGAAGACTGCTAGGTTTAATAATAGGAATACCGGACCTAGATTCGTCTCATCACGAGCTTTCAGCTGTATATAAACTCGTTCGTACAAAAAGGGCATCGATTCCCTAGCAGAACAACGTCTGGACAAGGATTCCCGTCAAAAAATAGTCCAACTATAACATTTGCGCGAACACGCACGCATCGCCAACAAATTGCGAGCAAGAATCATTTAACAAGCGCGATTTAAGTAACGGACGACATATCAGACATGCACCATCAGTGTTATTAAATATAGTATATAAGATAGAAATAGGATTGTCATTGTGACCAGTTTGCAGACCTGAGCTTGTGAGCAGGCGATGACCGGGTCACAAGAACACCCATTGTTGACCAGAATGTTTTTGCGTGTGCTCCCTTAGCAATAACACACTTTCAGTATCGTGCCAATATTCTCAATAGTGTTTGGAAAAATCGGAGGCTTTTACATAAAGCTTGCGAAACTTGGAGGTCGTGTTATTGCCGCCGGTATGATTTTATGAAACAAAAAGCCTGAGAGGCAGAGCGATCTTAAACCAACCTTGAATTCTTTCTATATGTTGCTATGTCCTTATCTGCATGCACTGTTTGTAGTAACCTTGTCATACAAGGGGTATAGTAGTCCGCCGGAAGTCAATTCATGACGTGAACAAATGACGACTTTGTTGCTGGCTTGATTGCAAATGCAGCTACCGACAATCGATGCTTTGCCATAAGATGGCCACAACCAGATCGGATTTAATAGACATTGAACAGAATGAAAACAGCAAGCTACTGCTGTAGTTTGCTGTTTTCATTCAGTTCTGGTAAATATAATTGTTTTTTACGAATAAGTTATCTACTGCCATATAACTTTAACCCATTTAACTGGACAGACAGAGAAAGGAAGGAAATGGGGTAAATCAACACTTTGATCCGTAAACTACGGCGTTATCTTACATCCGAGGCTTATCAGATTATAAGTGAACATGTTTTCAAGTTCACGATTTGCTACTGTTTTTTTCCAGTGTTAACAATGGGTTTTTACAAATCTAAAGTGACCTCGTCTGATAAAGGTAATCTAATGCATGCGTGTGTTGTGTGTATTGAGAAAAGATGTGTAGATAGCCAAGAAACCTAACTTTATTTTGGTTTATATGGACGAAGTGTCTCAATTGCTCTCGATGCATTAAATAACTATTTGAAATTAATGATTTCTATTCTCTTCAGAAACTGGCAGCCATCGTCGGATCCGTGCATTTGACTTTGGGTGGATGTATCTCCGAAACAAAATATGTTATTTGAAGCTCCATATTATCCCTGGCTAATAACGGCACGAGGAAACCTCACAATGTTATTGAATCATATCTTGTAAAAGTAATGACCGTTTCAACAGTCACTTCGCCTCAAACAAAAATTGATTAAATCCTACTATTATTGATTTAATTGACGCTCGAAGCCTACGGTTCGATAGACATGATTGGATTTCTCACACACTGATTATCAGATAAAAAAGATAATATATCAAATATCGCGCTATTATCTCAGACTATTGAAATATCCTGCAGTCACCTCTACTATCTATTGTTAACGTCTCGTTTCTAATGACGTGCTTCCGCACTCATATGACGACAAGTGCTCTGCTTTGCGGTCCATATCTCGTTCTACTATTGCTTTTTGCTCTAGCCTGACAGTCGGTACCAGATAGCTGCGATGACTGAATGTTAGAAAGGTTATAGCGTTTGCTTCGAGCCAGACCCGAATAAATCTTGCCTGGACTGCGTGACCCAGCGATGCAGATTCAGCAAAACGTGTTTGATAATAAGGATAGTGCGGCCATCAAGGCCCGGGTGGTTTAGCATCGAATAGGGAAGAATAGATCCGTGTTCATGGATTTAAACAAACAAAGGTATAAGTAAATATAGATATATAAAGGTGTTAGATTTTTAGCGTATAAGATAGATAAGAGATATGCCTATACTGAGACACACCTTGTGATGATAGTAACGCTGATTGCCACACGTAGCAACGACATTCTCAACGCTTGTTATACATAGGTTCGAGCTGACGTGACGAAGCTTTGGATATAGTTTGTCTCCAAAACCTCTCTGGCCGGGCAGTGAAGCTCTCGTCCTTTTCTATGGCATCGTGCAGAAGCGTGTTTTATGCCGAAATCAAACGCTAGCCACAGTCGTTCTATCGAGGACGCGCTCGACGAGCGAGCAGAATACAGCGAAACAGAGAGTGCAGCTGGGGTCAACTCGACTTCATTGCTTCGGTGTACTGAGGCGTATCTTCAAAATATTTGTATGCTCCTTGAAAATCGATTTGCCCAGTACTGTTCGCTGGGTAATATTCACTAGCGGAGAAGACACTGATCTTAAAATAGCCGTTTTGACCGATAGAAATACCTGGGGACCTGCTTGTTGGGTGGGTACACTCAAGCTAAAATACCATATTTGGCCTTCATATCTAAACCAAGACTATCAACTAACGACTGATCGTTTTAGATCTTTGAGTAACTTTATAATTTTAGGTTATTGCAAGGTCACACACACCGTTTCAAGTCGATGTAGTGAAAAGTACACCACAACTATAGCTAAAGCGAGGATCGAACTACCGATAATTAGGGTGCCTGCAGGGTGGCACAGACGTGCTAGTACCAAGCAAGGTAATGGAATTTTCGATATGATTATTCCCATAGCCTCTCTGTAGTTTTGTGTTAAGCGTCAAAACTGTCCGGTTGTTTGTACTGGACACATTGTGATCTATTGATATTTAGTTTGCCAAATCTACAAAAAGCGGGTCCGACCCAAATCGTTCGCGGCCCCAGTTGGTTCCTAAGTGGGCTGTATACAGAGGGCAAACGAGCTTATTAGAAGCAGACAAATCAAATATCAGTATATAATGCTGTTTTTCGACCTCTTAATCGGTATGGCGCGCTAGGGGATCCGCAATTGCTAATTTCGTTAAATTCTCGTTGTATGTTTTGGATAACCGTGCTCCAATTCACCAAGAGTATTTTGATAAGCCGTATATTGATATTCTGATCGTCCGCGTTCATACTTATATGCAGACACGAACTAAAAATTTTGCCTATCGGATGCCCATCTAATTTAGTTTAAGATAAGGCAAATCGTTTGTTCAGCGCGATGCTTGAGCCGTTTATGTGCATTACTTCGTTCGTATAATTCTGCAGACATTTGCGTGGCGTCTGAATCTCGTCTCGCAAAAGTGAGATTTTAATAGCTGGTAATGGCTGTATTAGTCTACGTAATATATGAGAACATCAGATTAGAGGTTTTTTTTTCGTCAATTCGTGGTAACTTCGTGGCCACGTTCCAATCGTCGCTTCGTTCGATCAAAATTTTTCAATAGTCAACCCATATATGTATAACTTACTTTAATAGACTACACAAATTTATCAGCTGGATAAATACCTAAATACGTCTCTTCAAATATTGAACCAATCAGAAACTCTATGGAAATGAGCCATGCCCAAAAGATCCACCCGTATCGCCAATATTCGTAACGACATTGGGGTAACGCTGAAAAATAGTATTTCGTCATGACACAGCGACGAGAACGAAAAAGAGAAAATATTCTTCGGTACGTTACGTGAATTCTACGCCCCCGATATTATGTACGTAAATACATGCTTGAAAAACGCATTCGTATTCCCAAATATACGAGGCGGGTTTCTGATGAGGTTGTTTCGTCAGAAGAACAGATTAGATCTCCGGGGAGAATGGCGTACAAGTGTTTACCAATAGCAGCCAAGCCAACGTGAGAAT
This sequence comes from Varroa destructor, assembly GCF_002443255.2. Classification (NCBI taxonomy): domain Eukaryota; kingdom Metazoa; phylum Arthropoda; class Arachnida; order Mesostigmata; family Varroidae; genus Varroa; species Varroa destructor. Next base: position 16,918,377 of record NW_019211460.1, read on the forward strand.
GTGAACGTGAAGGCATTTCAAGCCATAATCAGCAGATCAAAATACTTCTTATTAATCTGAAAACAAATAGTCTTTTTACTGTCGTTTCGTTCACGTGGATCTTCTTCCTGTTATCATTGTGTATGGTGAGAAAGTGATGCTTTTAGACAGCATCTATCTGTAGTCATTGCGAGTCAAAGATTAACATTGAAGTTTTCGCTCTCGAAGTTACTTAGACATATTTTGAGAAATGGTTATAAGTGTGTATTGAATAAAATCATTACGCGCTCATGTATAGCAGGAAATACAAGGGAATCTATTACATAATAGAGTCTGGTGGGACACAAACTGTTTAGGGGATTATGGTTGAAGTATCGCTTGACGTTGATACCGTAACGTGTCTAAGATTACGGTGAATTTTGCAACGAAGCTGTGCCTTTTTCTACTGTCAGCTGCTTTCTACATGTCAACGATTTTGACATGACCTTACCCAGAAGTTGCGTAGTTTGCTCTTTCTTTCACTTACTTACTAATGCAACATTTACAGCACCACAAAAACAACGGCCAATGCGACGGCGTCTGAAGTGGTACCTTAAAACCAAATACTACTACTGGATCGTGATGGTTGATGCAGTAACATTACTTCAGAAACGCATGAAGAAACTTTATTGGAATAGCAGCGTTTAACATAAAATTAACGCTTATTGACAATGAAATCAATAGTAATGTCATTTGTTTATCATCATCTGCAGGCTGACATAGTCGTTCCATCAGTAACAAGCGAACAATTTGTGAGAAACGACGTCCATTTTTAACACCCCTCCATCCCAAACGACTCAGCCCCTCGGGACTGAGAGCTCGGGACGAATCTCGGAAGCTCGAGAAACGTTTGACGTAGTCAACTATATATATCATGTACTTCTATCACTATATGCTCTTAATCAGCACTGAGAAGTTACGACAATCCACTGACAACGCAAATCGCTCCCATCAAATGTCAATGTAAATCCGGCATTTTGACAAAGTCGAAGACAAACTGCCAGATCTCGTTTAGTTACTGGGGACTCTAATTTAACGACTACTATATCTTAAATATAATGGAAAAACAAAAGCAGAAACGCATATGTTTTGCTAAAGGACGCGTCCTTAAGGTCACGTCGACATGCCATGTTTATTGAGAGGTACCGCTGACTAGCTTTGGATATATAGATTAAAGTGGAGAAATATCCCAATGACGACGATGCGTTGTTAATCGGCTTTCGTCACTTTTCCGTGACTGATACTGGCACAAATTGAAGCCAGCAGTAGATTGACGACAAGTAGAATTTGTAGAAGGCTGGAGTTGTTTCTAGGGCATTAGCATATGATCCCATTGCAAGGTCCTATCAAACGCAGTCCGTTAGGTCATGACGAAATGCTAAGAACTTATGTTAATTTTAACCAAGTGTGCTTATATATTTATACTCATATTGAGTTGGCCACGTCTAAAAGTAAGGAGGGGGCGTTTATGCGTGCGGAACGAAATTATTTATTGTGCGCAAAGAATACATCGGACTGCATTGGAACTACCTATGAAGAAAAGTTCTCCAAATAAATTCGATTCAATTTTTGTCGCTTATTCGCAGAGCCTTTTCGTGGCCTATTATCGATGCTTAGCTTACCATGTTATAGCTGAAGTCGACGTTCCTGGCCTCTTCGTCCATTTGGACTGTCGTTCGTTTATAACGGACTTCATTTTATTAATATCGCTTCTGCATTCCGTATTCAGTTAACTCACCAAGTTTGTTCTCTGTCATTGGAAAAGTCCATCAGGATATTAATACCCTTCGACCCAGGTCATCATTGCTTTTGTCATTGTAACGGTAACACTGTAGCAGACAGAATTCTCGGAAGTCACCTTGCGTTTCGCTAATCACTTGACGATGACCTCCTGCGTGAAACATTCGAACGGCAAATTTTCACGGGAACGTGGTGACGCAAAACCTAAAGTTCTAATCCGTTGTGTGAAGCTCACAATAATTACTAACGATAGCCTTTCAGTGTCACTGATACAAGTAATTCGCTGTCATTAACTGCGCATACCCGCTGACCTACTATAGCATCTGATCTGCCGTGCCATACCAGTGAAGTAATTCTGGCTTGAATAGATAAGGTTTTTTGAAGATATTTTCATGAACGTGCATCTATCCGAGGTCTGTTTCACATTAGAGTGCACGTATTGCTAGCTATTCTAGATGCTAAAAGTGAAGCTCTCTGCCAGAGCCCATCCACATTTCTATCTTCTGCAATAAGCGTTACCTCGACGATACGGTTTTGTTTAAGGTAGCCTCAGGTACAGGTGCTGTGCGTCCGAATATTATATGGCCCACAATATCTATTCGGGGGGGGGGGGGGGCTTTCACCTAATGGGGTAGTGTTTTGTTTTGCAACTGTATATTCTAACTAGTTGTTAATTTGCGTTCTCTTTGGCAAAGGGTTTTCTTATAGAGCAGCTGTTATGATGACAAATTTCAACAATGTAGAAAACACAGAAGATTGCTTGAATATTCCCTCTTCCTTTTTCTCATTGCGCCTACACGATGGAGACAAGATATGACACAGTCCTATACAAGCAGTACTTTTTCTGTTGCTGTAAATCATCGCGTCGGTTTTAATTCATGCATAATAGTAGTTATAGCTCTACATAAACATAACCCTATCAAATATTCGGAGATCGTCCTCTACACCGTCTCTGCGTGTTTCTAAAGCGTCGAATAGCAAATTTTTACACGGATGCCTTCCATGATGCTCGAGCAAGGTCATAACGATGGTTTTGGCTTTTTCAGCGTTTTGTACAATACATGAGCCTGTACTAGTTTAGACGAAATTGGCCATAATCCGTTTCCAAAAGGTACGATTACGTCGTATCTCGATTAGCAGTAACTAAGCCATGAATGAGGGTATCACGAAACTATTGTGAAAACACGAACCAATGGCAGATATCTTCGTTTTTCAGGCATTCTATGACTCGCTGAATTTAGTGCTTGTAGACTGCGCGACAAGAATATGAGACATATCTAGCCCATATCATTGTTTCAAACAGGATATAGGTCATATAGCAAAGTGCATTAAGCATCTCCTAGCAGGAGGCACTAGTGAGTAGATTTTTTTTTATTTTGAGTTACACACACACACACACACATA